>NC_089511.1:2136409-2203909 GCF_036850995.1 Saccopteryx leptura
AGGCAGCCAGCAGTGGTCAGAGGGCCAGCCGCTTCGGCCAACAGAGTGCTCCTGTCTGGGGCCGAGTCATGAGTGCATGGCCTCTCTGTGGAGGAGGACACACGGTGCCCTGTCGGTCAGGATGCACAGGAAAAACGATCCCAAAACAGCAACGAGGAAGAGGAGGAGGAGGGAGAGGAGGAGGAGGAGGGGGAGGAGGAAGAGGAGGAGGAGGAGGAGGAGGGGGAAGAGGAGGAGGAGGAGGAGGAGGAGGAAGAGGAGGAGGAGGAGGAGGAGGAGGAAGAAGAGGAAGAGAAGGAGGCGGGGGAGGAGGAGGGGGAGGAGGAGGAGGAGGAAGAAGAGGAGGAGCAGGAGGAAGAGGAGGTGAAGGAGGAGGAGGAGGAGAAAGAGGAGGAGGAGGAGGGGGAGGAGGAGGAGAAAGAGGAGGGGGGAGGAAGAGGAGGAGGAGAGAGGAGGAAAAGGAGGAGGAGAAGGAGGAAGGAGGAGGAGGAGGAGAAGGAGGAGGAAGAGGAGGGGGAGGAGGAGGAAGGGGAGGAGGAGGGGGAGAAGGAGGAGGAGGGGGAGAAAGAGGAGGAGAAGGAGAAGGAGGAGGAGCAGGAAGAGGAGGAGGAGAGAGGAGGAAAGAGGAGGAGGAGGGGGGGAGGAGGAGGGGGATGCATCTATGGAGGACTCACTGGGCTCCAGACACTGACCCAAGCGTTCTCCAGGGTTATTGTGTTTAAGCCTCCTAACAGCTCTGTCGTCTTCCTCATCTGACGGGGCAGAACCAACGGAGGTTCAGCGGAGGGAAGTGGTGGCCCTGGGTCAGAGAGCTAGGAAACGGCGGAGCCAAGGTTTGAACCCAGGAGGTCTGACTCCAGCGTTTGTGTTTTTGAGATAAAACCCAGTTTGGAGAGGCCATGGGACAACAGAGGCCTCAGGCAAGAAGACAGCAGAGGGCTGTGGCCAGGGACAGCAGAGGAGCACCGGGCAGCTTCCGGCTTCTCCTGCACCACAGCTGACCACAGCTCCACCCGGGGCCCCTTTTCCGAGCTCCTGTCCTTCGCTCAGGGCCGGAAGCTGAACAGTGTCCACCCTGAGCTTCAAAAGAGCCAGGGCCACTCAGAGCCCTTCTCCTATTCATTTGCTGTCCCCTCCATCCCCAGTTCTCCAAACCCAGCAGCCCTCCCCCAGGACAGCTCTGGGGAGCCAGGTGCACTGGTCTCCCCTGTCCTCGCTGGGACCGTGGTCCCATGGTCCCGTGACAAGTGTGGGCGGCAGGCTCCCACGCACACAAGCAAACCAGATATCCACCCACAGCCCAGTTACATGGCACTCCTGCAGAGGGGCCTTCCCGGAGGCTGGGGACCGGCACCCTCATGGTGTTACTGCTCGGTGAGAGCCACATAGCCTGTAATGACCCTGGGCATTTCCTGGGATTAATGGCCAGCGGGATTAATGGCCCTCAGCGACAACCCGGGCCATTAGGCACCAGGAAGCCCACACCTCAGTGGCTATTACTTAAGTGGAAGACATTAGAGAGCTAACAACAATGTCTAACAAGGAGGGAATTATCAGGAGAGCGCCCGTCTGTGCTCATTACCTGGGCAGGCCCTGTGACAGGACGGGGTTAGGCTGGGCACCTGTCTCGGTCCCCACCCCGCCCCACGCTCAGGAGACTTCTGTTTGACCTGACTTACTTTCCCTTTGCAGCACAGGTGTGTCTGTGTGTCTGTGTGAATCTGTGTGTCTGTGTGTGACTGTGTATGTGTGACTGTGTGTGTGTGTCTGTGTGACTGTGTGTACGCGTGACCATGTGTGTCTGTGTATCTTCTGTGACTGTGTGCATGTGTGTGACTATGTGTGTCTGTGTGTGACTGTGTGTACATGTGGCTGTGTGGCCGTATGTGACTGTGTGTATGTGTAATGGTGTATGGCTGTGTCTGTGTGTGGCTGTGTGTACGTGTGATTGTGTGGCTGTGTGTACGTGTGACTATGTGTGACTGTGTGTACGTGTGACTGTGTGTCTTATGTGACTGTGTATGTGTGACTGTGTGTCTTATGTGACTGTGTGTACGTGTGACTGTGTATCTTATGTGTCTGTGTGTACGTGTGATAGTGTGGCTGTGTGTGACTGTGTGTACGTGTGACTGTGGCTGGGTGTGTAAGGTCTCCCAGTCTCACCTCTGAGATGTCAGTGTCTCAGGACAGACCGTCTGCCCCGCCCTGGGCTGACACCAGAGTCCCGCCCTGTGTGACCTGCGTCCACCCCCCCCCCCCAGGGGTCTGCACTCCTCCACCCTCTCCCCGGGCGTTGCCGGGCTCACCGAGCGCCTAGCCCCCCGCGAGAGATGCAATGTGGCAGAGACCGTGGAGTCCCTGCCCTCGTGACACTAGTGGTCCAGCGCAGTGAGGAGGAATGACCGCTCACGCCAGCATCGAAGGTGAGGGGCTCTTCCCCCAAATCGTCCTAGAGAAGGTGGGGAGCGGCCTGGGGTCCCACCTCCCCTCAGATTGCTGTCTCTGTTCTCAATTCCTTCCTGCTGGAGCCTGAAGGGAAGATGCACGTGCACCCCCAGGCCTTCAGTCCAGCTCACTGTGGGGGCTGCAGGAGGTCACTGATGGGGTCAGTACAACAACCGCCCCCCAGGCCTCCAGTCCATGCTCACTGTGGGGGCTGCAAGGACTCAGACAGCCCTGCATCCGGACTGGACCGCGGGCAGCAGGGCCTGAGAAAATGGCCCGACAGCGATGGTGCGGGGGCGGGGCGGGGGCGGGGTTTCCAGGCGGTGGTCAGGCAGGCCGCGTCAGGGGATAAAGCGGCTATTCCTACCTGAACGTCTGCCTTGTGAAACACACGATCTCAAACGCGTGCTGCGACTAACAACCGTTCTGGGGGGAAGCAACCCATTTTCACTAGATCCCTAAACGTCCATGCAGGCACGGGAAACCCTGCAAGAAGTTCTCGACTTTTCGGGGGGAATAGGGGATCGTCTTGTGTTTGGAAACGAGGGCACAAACTGGGATGACACACGGTGACTTACGTAAACCCGTGGCACACGCTGCAGAGGGGAAGTTCACGGCACTCTGAGACTCAAGGACTGTCTTTTACAAAGTCCTGCCCGAGCTGGTGGGACTGGAATGACTGGCCCGCGGAGGTGACCGCGAGGGTCTGGGGGCAGCGAGCAGCACAGATGGAAGTCTCCACGACAGGTGTGGGAAGGCCCCCCCCAAAGGAGGCCAGACAGGGACCCCCCGGGATCTGGCCTCTGTGCCAGGCTGAGCGGGAGCCGTGGAGGATTTACACACCAGCGGAGAGTGACCCACCCGCTCTGTTCAGAAAGCCTCTTGGGTGCGTCCTGCAGTCATGACAATCACGCCCTGATTGTCTGAGCTCTGGGGACCCAACCACTTGTGTTTCCTGCTGTCATCTCCCTCACTTCCCAGGGAAGCTTTTCCTTGACATGGGACTTCATTCCAGGGGCCAGGGTGCAAGAGGGCCAGCGCCCAGCGGACACTCAACAAAGGACACATTCATGGAATACAGAGCCAAGGTAGGTCCCCCAGTCTGGGACGGTCATCATGGTCATGACCTTTGGATGGACAGGGAGCCCAGCCACGCTGCCCAGAGCCACCAGGGCAGGTCGGCTGGTGCTGTGCACACCCGGCTGACCGCGAGAATCGCCCACCACAAGGGTCACCCTTCTCCCACGCCCGCCCGGCCTGACACAGCCCACGGGCGTTAGATCCTAACAGCGCATGAGGGGAACTGGGGCAGAGTCCACCTCTCCCTCACCGTCCCTCCTTCCATTGAGTCCCCGGGAAGCAGTGGCCTGAATACAGGGCCAGGAAACA
Organism: Saccopteryx leptura; assembly: GCF_036850995.1. Lineage (NCBI taxonomy): Eukaryota > Metazoa > Chordata > Mammalia > Chiroptera > Emballonuridae > Saccopteryx > Saccopteryx leptura. The sequence goes on from NC_089511.1 coordinate 2,140,244, forward strand.
TGTCCCTACGCACGGGCATCACGGAGCTCGGTGAGACGCTCGCCGGGACAGGCAGGACCCGCCGGGCAGCGTCGGATTCTCCACGACCACCATGCACGCTCCCCCGGGGACACGGCCCCGGTAAGTGGAAAGGCCAGCAGAAGCCACCGCACGGTCGAAGCGGTCCCCTCTACCCCTCTGACACTGCGCCGTGAGTCTGAAAGTGGACGGGGGTGGGGGGTGGGGGCGTTTAGCTGGCCCTCCCCCACGACCGGGGCTGCACTGCGTGGGAGCAAGAGCCAGATCGAGCTGGCTCGGGGGCTCCCGGCACAGTGGGAAGGGACGGGGGACCACAGCACATGACCCATCCTACCCAGGCCGGCCTCACAGTGGACACATCCACGGCAGGACGTGGGCTGCTGCCCGTCACGGGTCTAGGGTCTGCTGTGCCACCAGAGTCAGGTCCCTCTGACCAAAGGAGTTCCATCCATCACTGCCTCCCGGGGGGACGCTGCAAAGGGTCTCCCTCCCCGGGGACCAGCGGGACCCCGAGTCCACGCCGTCTCTGTGCTGTGTGTGCGGGAAACGCGACCTTGCCTCTGACTGACATTTTTCTGACGACGAGACTGGCTCTGAGGAACGCCCACGCCACGCGCGGTGCGGCCGGGCGGGGGCGGGGGGGGGACACAGCACGCGGCCGGCGGCTGCCGCTCACCTCGCCTCTCCTTTCCGCTTCAGTGTTCTGCCCCGTCCTGATTAATACCAGACCAATAAAACCATCTCCGCAATCTGCTTAGGGGCTTTTGTCTTCCCAGATGGCTCGCGATGTTAATGTGTGACAATTTCAACAATGAACTAGGACTGTTTTATGGGACCAACATTTGTTCCACGGCTTCTTTTTTTTTTTTTAGACTCAGAATTTTGACACAGATGGTACAAATTACTCAAAAAAACAGAAATGTTCATTTAGAAGGCTTAAATATGTGGTTTTACTCAGGCCATCGGAATATTTTACATTTGCAATTCAGTAAATTTACTAACAACCCTGCTATAATTAAGGTCTGTAAAAAAAAAAAAGAAGAAAAAAAACCTCCCTTTTCTCCAGCTTTTTATATCTATAGCGTTTCATTAAAGCCAGAATAGGGTGGGAAAAAAATATATATATTATTTACCCTCGTTGTGCCGTGTTCCTGTTTCCTGGTGACACACATGGTGTGCCCCCAGCTCCTGACTCCTGCTGAGGACAGCGGGGTGGGGTGGGGTGAGGTGGGGGCTGCGGCTGGAGGCCCCCACTGCCCGAGTCAGGTCTCACCCCAAGTCACTGGTCTCGGCTGTTACAGCTGCACCGGCGGCTAGAAGCTTCTCCTGCAGGGGAGGTGAGTGTGCCCCCGCCCACCACTCCCAGGGCCGACCCCACTGCACGAGCCCCCACCCAATCCCCGCGGCTGCGGGCCCCTCTCTGTCCTGAATGGACTGGGTCTGCCTCTGGCCATCGGAACCCAGATGGACTCCTGTTCCGGCCGCCCGACCCTGGAGGGCCAATCGGTGACGGGCATGGCGTGGACGCTGAGCACGGGGAACTGCGAGTCCCCTGAGGAACGCAGCCGCCGTCTCCTGGTGAGGAAGCCGGGGTCCAGCGGGTGACGCCGAGGTCAACGCCCCACGCTTCTCTCGCTGTGGGCGCAGTGGAGAGTTCCCATGATTCATAAGAACCGTGCAAACAAATGCTGGTATTTTTCTGGGCATGTCCTCTGTGCCGGGCACTGGAGGGGTTCCCATATGTCACCTCATTGGACCCCGCTCTTAAATCTGCGGGAACTGAGGCTCAGTGTTGTTAACAAGAAGGGCAATGGGCCCCACCAGGGGTGGAGGCTGGAAACTCATCGTGGCTGAGGGCACAGGTGGGGAAACCAGGAATGGGGTGCTGGGGGCACCCAGCTGCCTGCTATCTGGCCTCTATGCCCTGAGGGAGGGGGAGCTGACCCACCCCCCCAGGTCACGGACTGGGGCCCATCCCCGTCCCTCTGCCCTCCGTCATCGCTGCCAATGGAACCAGCTGCTGCCCCTGTACAGTCTGTGCACTGAAGACCTCGGCCACCCGCAGAGGACAGGGCCCCCATCCCTGCCCCACCCGCAGAGGACAGGGTCCCCATACCTGCCCCACCCGCAGAGGACAGGGTCTCCCCATCCCTGCCCCACCCGCAGAGGACAGGGTCCCCCATCCCTGCCCCACCCGCAGAGGACAGGGTCCCCATCCCTGCCCCACCCGCAGAGGACAGGGTCCCCATCCCTGCCCCACCCGCAGAGGACAGGGTCCCCTATCCCTGTCCCACCCACCCCTGGTCCTCAGACGAGAGCGTACCAGGCCCACAGCAGACAGACACCAGCTAACAAGGAGAACCAATGGCTAGAAAATGAAAGACACCAACAGGGGTGTTTTCAAAGTGACCACGGCCCTCTGAAGGTGGAGAGGGTCTTCAGGGGCAATGGTGTAAGGACGCAGGACGGACGCACGTCCCTGTCTTCACCGGTGTCGGGAGCGTGGAGGTTCCTGGCAGGCGCTCACTGCCATTCCCACTGTCTCTCTCCATTGCAACAATTCTCTTGTAAGTCTGAGGGTCAGCCAACAGGACACTCCTGGTCCTGGGGGGGAGACCAGATCCCAGAGGAACACCCTCTGGTGTCCCCCACCTTCCAATCCTTGTTCGGGGGGCTCCTGAACATGCTCACATCAACCTCCCGGGACCCTGCGGTCAAGAGACACGTTCTTCATGGTCTTTCTCATCTCTTGAGTGCGCGTGGAGGAAGAACACATCCTCAGAACCTGAACGGAGCAGGGTCACCTTGCTATCTATGTCTTCCGTCCCATCACTGGAAGACTTGTCTGCTTAAACATTTTCCAAATCCGTGGTCCTGGTAAAAACGATTGTCACAAATGTAACACAGGCACCCTGATTGCCGTTGGCGGACCAGCGTTCCATGCTTGCTGGTGCACGAGGTAGTGGCCGGTTCCCCTTCCGCGTGGGTACCTCTCTCCGGTTATGCACATGAATAATGTATTGTGACTTCAGAGAGGAAGGAAGGAAGGAAGGAAGGAAGGAAGGAAGGAAGGAAGGAAGGAAGGAAGGAAGGAAGGAAGGAAGGAAGGAAGGAGGGAAGGAGGGAGGGAGGGAAGGAGGGAGGGAGGGAGGGAGGGAGGGAGGGAGGGAGGGAGGGAGGGAGGGAGGGAAGGAAGGAAGGAAGGAAGGAATAAGGAGGGAGGGAGGGAGGGAGGGAGGGGGAAGGAAGGAGGGAGGGAGGGAGGGAGGGAGGGAGGAAGGAAGGAAGGAAGGAAGGAAGGAAGGAAGGAAGGAAGGAAGGAGGGAAGGAGGGAGGGAGGGAGGGAGGGAGGGAGGGAGGGAGGGAGGGAGGAAGCATCGCCATTGCCCTCGGATAATCCCTGCAGTAAGACCACACATTCCTGCGTGCGGGTCCATGCGGTGGAGCCTTCTAGAAGCGCTGCCAACAGAGTGCATTCTGAGTTTTTTAAATGTTGTTTCTATTAAAATCAATCACTCCTTGCAAGGAAGCCAATAGTCTCACCATTTCGCTGTGATGAGCTCAGGCATCCTAAATACATTGACAGCTGTCTTTGATAGGGTGACGTCCACGCAGCAGGGCGGGGGTGGCAGGCCTCAGACTCCATGTCACCGAGGGAAGCCAGCGAGTCAGCACCTCGTGCCGACAGGCACCTCATTTCCATACCGCGGCAGCCCTGTGGTCCCCTTCTTTGCTTGCCATGGCAACAGGCAGTAATCAATGTTTTGCATATCACAATCAATACCACACTTAAATGTTTAACTGTTGCATCCTTTTGCAATAAATATTGATACATTACAAACTCTGTTAAGACTGTTGGTTGGACTTTTTTTTTGTTTGCACTGTGTACTGTATCATTCAGCAAATAAGTGAGCTAAATATTGTTTGTTACAAAACAGATGTCAAATAAAATTATGCCATATGTGCTATTAAACACTTTCCTTATTTTTTTCTTTCTTTCTTTTTTTTTATTTTTATTTTCTTTCCCCCGGCGAAACCCAAGACTCCGTTTCAGAAGTGTATCTGGCTTCTCAAGGATTCAAAGCATGAAAGTAACGTCTTTGAAATATTTTTAAACCTGCTGGCTTTGTGTGATCCAGTTCTGTGAGCTAATCCAGAATGTTATTATAGATGTAAAATTAAAACGATAGATAGAGAAATAGAGACATGGGCGCACACACGACAATCTAGGGGTTCAGATTCATCTAGAGTCAGGAAATCCTATGGGGGAAGGAAATGTTTTTCATTATAAGTGTCAATATAGACAGAGACAAGAATTAGAAGTTGTGTTGTTTTTTGTTTTGTTTTTTTCCTTAGTGACTCAAGACCTTGAAAAGGTAGAAAACTTTTTCAAAATTGGGACCACAGAGTGAAAGTCGGTTGGGGATGTGGGCGTGACTTGGGGGGTGTCAGGGTCAGCCTGGCCCCGTGGGTGCTCAGGGGGCTGGCGGGAGGGGCATCTGCAGAGTCAGGCAGGAGGTGGAACGGGGCGCAGGGCCATCACGGGAGCTGTCCCTGCCCAGCGTCCCTGCTGCCCAGCCCGTGCCGGCCCTCTCTGCAGGCCAGCCCTGTCGGCAGCCAGCAGCCGTGCAGGAGACGGTTGGATCCCTCCGCCTGGGGACATGTGAACGGGGAGACGGGACGAGGAGAATGCGTGGAACACGTTGCTAAGAGCCACCGATTGCCACAGAACCTGGAGCTGCACCCACGCGAGCTGGCACAGGTGGTGCTTCCGCCCACGGCCCGGGAGGCCATGAAGGAGGCGAGAGAGGCCAGACCAGGGGGGCAAACATGGAGGGCCACTGTGGTCTCCAGTGGCCACTCCTCCGAGGATGCCCTGGCTTCTGGCATCAGCCTCCAGCCGGGCCCGGGAGGAGTGACCCAGAGGAGGGCTTGAGGGAACTAGAAACACCTGAGCCTCGGAGACAGTGGCTTCTGCTTCCTGCCCTGGCTGGACCGTCCCCAACCTCCCTGCATCCCTGCATTGGACCCCTCCTGTGGGCCACCCACACTGCAGGCCTCTCCCTGCCTGCTGGGCTGGAGTGGGACCCACAGGGTCAAGCTGAAGACGTGGGGGAAGTCCATGTGCTGGAAGCCATCCCGACGCTCTGACAGGCACCTGTCCCCGACCTGTTCCCCCAGGGGGGCGGTGGCGAGGTGCCTGTCCTGTGCCGACTCTGACGGGCCCCGAACTTGGCGGCCCAGACTCCGTAGGACATTCCTGCACGGGCTCCACCTGCACCCCTGCCCTCCCTGGGCTCAGGTCCTCAGGCAGCACCCTGGACCCTCAGGCCATGGTGCCCCGCCTGGTCCCTGGGCTCAGGTCCCCGGGCACCCTCAGGCCATGGATGTGCCCCGCCTGGTCCCTGGGCTCAGGTCCCCGGGCACCCTCAGGCCATGGTGCCCCGCCTGGTCCCTGGGCTCAGGTCCCCGGGCACCCTCAGGCCATAGTGCCCCGCCTGGTCCCTGGGCTCAGGTCCCCGGGCACCCTCAGGCCATGGTGCCCCGCCTGGTCCCTGGGCTCAGGTCCCCGGGCACCCTCAGGCCATGGATGTGCCCCGCCTGGTCCCCGGGCTCTGCAGTCCCCACATCCAGCCCTCCTTTTCCATGCCCTCGAATTCACTTTGGTCCCTGTCCTAACGTTAGCATCCGACCAGAGCCCAGGCCCAGGCAAGCTCTTTTCTGCAGCCGATAGGTGAGCAGGCTCCCTCCGGGATGGAGCAGTCTGCCTGTACCAGGTGGCTGGTGTATAAGTGATGGCCCTGTAGTCCTTGGGTTCTCAGTCTATTAGAAGGCACGGCCCTCAGTAACCAGAAAGAGACCCACAGCACCAGCAGCCTTGGGAACAATGACTCCTGGGTCTAGACAACCCGTGGGGCCCAGAAGTGACCCTGGGGGGAGGGGTACCTTGGAAGCCTTGCCTCAGCGCAGACCTTGCAACCTGGACTCGGGACCCTGGTTCACGGTCATCTGTCTGCTCACATCACCCTCTTCCTCTCACGTCTCAGTCACAAGGGCCTCCTTCAGCCTCAGTGTGTGCTCAGCCCGAGCCCAGCCTGGGAACAACCCCCACAGAAGACGACAGGTGAGAATACAGACCCCGCCCCCAAAGTCACAAAGAACCCCAGTGGGGGACAGAGCTCTGTCCACAAACCACAGTCTCCAGAGCTGGAGTGGCGTGTCCTGGCCACGCCGAGGACACCCGGCTTTCCCCGGGGAGGTGCAGGACCAGGATGTCCGAGTCCAGGGTGCGGCCGGGCGCACAGAGACAGGTCAGCCCTGAGGAGAGTGCAGGAGGTGGCCCAGGAGGAGCACCGCAGGCAACCAGCAGCCGGCCGGGGCGCGACCTTCCCTGGTCACTCGTCCACTTCCTACCGGCCGGGGCGCGACCTTCCCTGGTCACTCGTCCACTTCCTACCGGCCGGGGCGCGACCTTCCCTGGTCACTCGTCCACTTCCTACCGGCCGGGGCGCGACCTTCCCTGGTCACTCGTCCACTTCCTATCAACCGGGGCGCGACCTTCCCTGGTCACTTGTTCACTTCCTACCGGCCGGGGTGCGACCTTCCCTGGTCACCGTCCACTTCCTACCGGCCGGGGTGCGACCTTCCCTGGTCACTCGTCCACTTCCTACCGGCCGGGGTGCGACCTTCCCTGGTCACTCGTCCACTTCCTACCGGCCGGGGTGCGACCTTCCCTGGGGTCACTCATCCACTTCCTACCGGCCGGGGTGCGACCTTCCCTGGTCACTCGTCCACTTCCTACCGACCGCGGTGTGACCTTCCCTGGTCACTCGTCCACTTCCTATCGGCCAGGATGCGACCTTCCCTGGTCACTCGTCCACTTCCTACCGGCCGGGGTGCGACCTTCCCTGGTCACTCGTCCACTTCCTACCGGCCGGGGTGCGACCTTCCCTGGTCACTCGTCCACTTCCTATCGGCCAGGATGCGACCTTCCCTGGTCACTCGTCCACTTCCTATTGGCCGGGGTGCGACCTTCCCTGGTCACTCGTCCACTTCCTACCGGCCGGGGTGCGACCTTCCCTGGTCACTCGTCCACTTCCTATCGGCCGGGGTGCGACCTTCCCTGGGGTCACTCGTCCACTTCCTATTGGGCTCTCCATTTTCCCACCTATACGTATGATGTCCTGGGATTTGGGGGCATCAGTGACCTTTACCTCAAATGCTTAGAGGACAGCAGGGCAGGGGGCAGGGCCCTCCCACCACTCGACTCGGGGCTGCGAGCCCAGATGGCGACAGGGCCAAGCAGGTGCGGCGATGAGACGGGGGCCAGGGCCCAGGAAGAAGGACCCCGTGGCCCCATGACACGACCCGAAGCCCGGGAGGTGGCCGCAATCCGGACAGCACATGCTCCATCTCAACAGGGTGCAAACCAGGCACCCAGCCTTCTTACGCCTTCTGCTAGGTTGCTTTTTTTTTTCCCAAAAAAAAACTCTGGAAGTCTAAACTGAACAACCAAACATAAAAGTGAAATGACTCACAGACCACACAACAATCAGGAGCGGGCTGCATGGAGCCCGCCCTCCATGGCTGTACCCTGCGCGTTCAATAACCGGGAATTTCTATAAATCCCGCTGTCCCATGAACCCCGGGGACTGAGGCTCGCGGAGGCCGGAGCGTAGCGGGTGCACCGTCGGCGAAGATGGAGAGAAATGGGGGCCTCGGAGGGCTTCGCGGGGAGCTAACAGAGAAGGATTTCTGAGGCCGGATCTCAAAATGTTAATCAGATTCAGAGATAGAAAACATGACCATCTAATGGCGTTGGGCGCTGAAAATTCCTTACAAGTTCTCACTGGCCTACGTTGACTTCTGATACTTTTTTTAATTATTAGATATAAAATGCTTGTAATTTTTAGGGGGGAAATTAGACTTGGAAATCTGTAGTTCTTGTTTATACAGTACAATTTGCTGATGGAAAAAAAAATGTGCTAAACTTATTGATTCATGACCATAATTGTTTAATTATTTATCATTGCAGAACGGTATTAGCATTGCTAATGACAGAGACTTGCACGAAGGCTGAGGAGTCAGACGCTGCTTTTGTGTGGGGTGTGCGGGGCCCCGAGGACGGCTGCCTGAGGCCCCAGGCCACCCCTGTCCCCGTCAGAGTGACCACGAAGACGTCCTCACCATGGCGGCCACAGAACCGAGGCCCTGGCCTGTATTCAGAGCCCGGGCTTGGGGACGATTCGCGGCCCCTGGAAGGGTCCTTCCTTCTGCCCACAGCCCTGTCGGCCCTCATCCACTGCCCCCGCATGGCCCCAGCTGACCTCCACAGGGTCCGAGAGAGCCGAGTGAGAGGCAAGACCACAGACGCCCGGGAGGGGCCGAGAGAAGTGTTTGGCGTCCTCTGCCCCACTCCCCAAACCCGTCATTGGCTGCACGTCCGTGTTCGTCACCATCGCCTAAATCCAGAGGCGAGACAAACCCAACAAGAAGCCAAAGGTGATACATTATCTGAACCCCACAGGCAGGGGAACTGAGTCTTAAAGAGAGGCCCCAAACACTGGCCAGTTGGCTCAGTGGTAAAGCGTCGGCCTGGCGTGTGGCGTGCAGGAGTCCGGGGTTCGATTCCCGGCCAGGGCACACAGGAGAAGCGCCCATCTGCTTCTCCACCCCTCCCCCTCTCCTTCCTCTCTGTCTCTCTCTTCCTCTCCCACAGCCAAGGCTCCATTGGAGCAAAGTTGGCCCAGGCGCTGAGGATGGCTCCACAGCTTCCGTCTCAGGCGCTAGAATGGCTCTGGTCGCAACAGAGCATCGCCCCCTGGTGGACGTGCCCGGTGGATTCCGGTCAGGCACATGTGGGAGTCTGTCTGACTGCCTCCCCGTTTCCAACTTCAGAAAAATACCAAAAAAAAAAAAAAAGAGAGAGAGGCCCCAGATACTCTGGGTATTAGTCACCTGCAGCCTTCTGGACAGGCGAGGGGGGCACATGGGACACGGGTCTGAGTCTCAGAACAGAGGACTGGCATGTGGACACATCTGGGAGCTGTCAGCATAGACGTGCGGTGGGAGGTGGAATTATTGGTCGCAGTTCCTCATGATAGAATCAGCCATCCACGTCCCTGCCACAGCTCACAGCAGGTTGAGCCCCCTCCTTGGCCTCCCGACGTTGGGGTTGACTCAAAGTCCGCTCACCGGGCGGTGGCAGACACGATGGACGTGGAAGCTTGAAGTGTTTGTATGGTCAGCATCACTGGCTTCAGCCTTGGCGTTTGCCACGAGAAAAGCAATGCCCGTGCGGCCAGGACCCAGAAGGAGGCACACGGACCAGAGCTGCCCCGAGTGACCGCAGAGGCACAGACAGAAACCACAGGCTCACTGCCGTCTGACACCGGGCGGCGGGTCACGCAGCACAGCTAACTGACCAGACCCTGAGGGACCCTCGTGGAACCCGGTGACCCCTGGATGCCCAGCCCAGTGGAGCACAATCCGGACAGCACATGTGGAGTCCGGCAGACAGTTGCCTCTACCGCAGGGTAAGGCAATGGCCAATGGTGTCAGCCCCCAACCGGACAGACCAGTCACACAGTGCAGTGTCCAGGAGGTGCCTCCATTCCAGGGCTGAAGGCCAAGCGAGTGGACGAGGGCAACACAGGACGCAGTGCCTTGGAAGGCAGGGGCTGAGATGCCCCAGGCTCCCTGCCCTGTCCTGGAGGCTGAGGCCGGAGGGTCCAGCCTGGCCCTTCTCCCCCAGCCTGTGCTGCCCCGAGCTCTGTCATTCCCACGCTCCCTGGGGGAGAGTCAGGTCAGGGGAGCAATGCTCCCATTTTCCTGCCAAGTCACTGAGAGAGAGGCCTGGGACAAGTGGGTGACATCTGGCCATGGCCCCCTGGGGTGGCAGCTGTCTCCATACTGCCCAGGCCTAAGGCCCAGGCAGGGCTGGGGCACCCACAAGGCCCCTCACCTCCCTGCAGTCCGGGGAGAGAGCAGGACGGGACCCGCAGCACAGAGCGGAGACCAAAAGCCAGAGGGAGCCCGCCCAGCCCGGCTGCATCCCCCGCCCTCAGCAGACCCCGGGGCTCCGTGGCAACGGGGCACAGAGGACCCCGGGGCCCCGTGGCAGCGGGGCACAGCAGACCCTGGGGCTCCGTGGCAGCGGGACACAGCGGACCCTGGGGCTCCGTGGCAGCGGGGCACAGCGGACCCTGGGGCTCCGTGGCAGTGGGGCTCGCCGTGCCCAGGACTCGGGGTAAGCAGCCCACCCCTCCGAGGTTAACAGGATAAAGGCTGGGTAAAGAGCCTGCTTGCTTCCCGGCTAGCAAAGAAGCAATTATGTGACTTTCCACGGTGGTTTCAAATATATTTTGCAAACGAGGACTCAGACAAATATTAATGGCAGCAAATTACAGTACTTAGCAGAATTATCACCTAGCAGAGAGGCGCTTTTAATCTATAAAAAATATCAACAAAAGATGTAAATATGAACCCCTCGATGGGTGGTGCCCGCCGGAGGAAAACATACATCTAATCTCACAGTGTGTTCCCTCTAACACCTGGGGGGAAGGTTAACAATTCGGAGCCGCTCCCTACGGCGAGAGAACATATTTTGATGTAGATTTGTGGGTATCAGAGACTTTAAATCTATTGTATAATCATGGGGTGGGGGTGGGGGGCTGGCCACCTACTTCTCCGCCAGTGAGCGAGCCTGAGCAGACGGCGGCCCTCGAGGGCTGTTGAGTTAGCCCAAGTCCCTTCCTGAAGCTGCCCCCTCACCTCAGTCCTCCTTCTGGGGACACAGAGCTGGCCAAGGGCTGGGCCCACCGCACCCCCCCCCTCAAAGGTGGGGAGACTGAGGGAGGTTGCTGAAACAGGGTAGGAAATACCGTGAAAGACAAGTTATGCCAGCCTCACGTTGCTGCAGGAGATGTCTGCGGACAGAGTGAGCGGGCAGTGCAGACCTCGCTGTAGTAGGACGTTGGGGTGAGGGGGAGACTCTCTCAATGCCATCACAGGACACCAAGGCCCCCACAGCCCAGCCACTGACTTCCCAGGGCCCACACACTCAGCAGCAGGGCCCTGACAGCCCTCTGATATTTCCCCGTCACTCTCCGTGGTTGGGACAGGCCGGGGGCAAGTACTCCAAACACAACAACCAGCAGCCACAGCCCAGGCAGAAGAACGGCCCTTGGGAGGCCGTGAAGAAGCCAGGACATCATCGTGTTAACCGGTGCGTCCCCCATGCCAACCCTCGTGTTATCAAGCCGGGAGGCGTCGAGCTGTGGGAGACCTCTGTAGTCCTTAGGGCAGGGCCCCGTGGCCTCACGGGCTCTCACCCGGGCACCGCCAGAGCGGTCAGGGACCCGTGAGGAGAGACATGCGTGTGGGCTTCTCGTGTCTTGCCCTCTCCCATCACCCCACAAGGAAGTCCAGCCAGACTTGAAGTGTGGTGATGGTGAGAGGCTGGACAGTTGTGTCTCCCCCAAACTCAGGGGTTGAGCGTAACCGGCCAGGCGATGGTATTTGGGGGTGGGGGCCTCTGGGGAATGCCAGGTCACGAGGGTGGAGCCTCCCTCCCCGCCAGGGGATGATGCAGCCACATGTCCGTCTGGAAACCAGAAAGTGGGTCCTCACCAGACACTGACTGCCCGCGCTGTGACCTTGGACTTCTCAGCCTCCAGACTGTGAGAGAGAAACGTCAGCCTGTGGTGGCGTCTGTCACAGCAGCCCGAGCTGACAGGGATTCACAGCACCAGCAGAAAGGTATAAGGAGACTGCTTTCTGCTCCTACACCCCCGAGACCCCCGGCCCCCTTAGTCCTTATTGCTCCCTGTTCCTCCCCCCTGGGGCACTGTCTCACTGTCCCCGATGCCCAGGACGCCTCCCCTCCTTCACACACATGCACACGCACGTGCACACGCACACACACATGCACACACGCACATGCACACACGCACATGCACACACACACGCACACACATGCACACACGGGCACGCACATGCACGCACACACGCACACGCACACACACGCACACACACGCACACACGCACATGCACACACACACGCACACGCACACACATGCACACACACGCGCGCGCCTTCTCAGCTGACACTCTGAGGTCTGCTCTAACTGCCCTGCCAGACCCACCCCACCACCATTCTTTGTTCATGTTTTCCCAACCCTCTCCTCTTGAAATTCGCCATAAACATTATGTGTATCTTCTTGCGTTGTGGGTCTTGAAAATTAACCTCTGGTTCCCCTGACACAGCAAGCACTCGGCGGGCACGGGGCCTCTCGTTTGTCTGAACTCCGTGACTCTGTCTCCCCCAGAGCCTGTCTGGATGGGTGACTGAACTCAGTGGCCCTCCACGGGGATGGCCCCGTCCTCCGCCGCGCAGATGACGGCATCGCGCTGGGAACTCCTGCAGTCGGGTTCTCGTGGGGAAGCCGTGCCCAGAAGTGAGGCCGGAGCCTGTCCCTCCATCCTGCCTGTCATCACCCCTACGCTCTGCCCGTAGGTGGAGAGAACTTTCTAGCAAAACTTCTATCCGCACCCACCTGGGACCCCAGCCTGTCCTCACTTCCCACCGGCTGTCGGGGAAGGTCTCCCGCCCTCACTTCCCAAGCTCCCAGCATGCACTCTCCTTTCATGGCACCTGGAGCCAAAGCTGCCCCTGGGGTCCCCATGGCTTGTCCCCCAAGGCAGGTGGGGTATCTGTCATTTAGCGAGTGAAGGCTCGCTCATAAAACCACAACATCGAGAGAGCCGCTTAAACAACTGTTGACTGAGTCTCAGAAGAGGAGGTTGTGTTTCATAGTCCATTTGCTCTGCAGCCCATAGGATCGCCTGGAGGGGGGTCCGTTCAGGGGGGGCGGTGGGGGAGGGATACCTCTGGCCTCCTGTGGGGGGAAGCTGTGGCCCAGGTGCTCCACAGAAAATCCCTGCCGCTTGTAGGACACCGGGCTTTCCACCTGCCGCCTGGAGCTACAGCTCCGGTGTCGACGCCTTTCGTGAGGACGCCACTCCACTGCGCACGGACCTGCGTCAGATCCTGACTCCGTGGGACCTCGGGCACGTGACTCGGCCTCTCGGGCTGTGGCTCCCCTGCTGCAAACGGGGTGCTGTTCCCACCTCTCTCTCTGGCTGCTTCCAGGGTCAGTGGGCTGATGCTCCCAGAGCGCGCTGAGCTTCCCAGAAAGAGGAGCCCCCCAAACCTGGGGCCATCACCCTAATTATAACTGCCTGAGACCTGCACGTACGCTGGGCCTTGCATTGTTACCCCTGAAGGAAACGGCCGCAATTCCCCGAGGAATGCAAAGAGAAGGTCTTAGGAAACAGGTGCAGCCCTGGCTGGTGGGCTCAGTGGAGGAGCGTCAGCCCAGCGTGTGGAAGTCCAGAGTTCAATTCCCGTTCAGGGCACACAGGAGAAGCACCCATCTGCTTCTCCACCCTTCCCCCTTCTCTCTCTCTCTCTGTCTCTCTCTTCTCCTCCCACAGCCATGGCTCCATTGGAGCAAGTTGGCCCCGGAGCTGAGGACGGCTCCATGGCCTCCACCTCAAGCACTAAAGATATGGCTCTGGTTGCAATGGAGCAAGGGCCCCAGATGGACAGAGCATCACCCCCTAGTGGGCTTGCCAAGTGGATCCTGGTCAGGGCACATGTGGGAGTCTGTCTCTGCCTCCCCTCCTCTCACTGAATAATTTAAAAAAAGATAAAAAAAACAGGTGCGATCAGTCCGGTGGATACTTGTAAAGGGCCCTCCAGCTGGTCCCCACAGAGTGCCACCAAGGTCTCAGCCGTGGCAGGCAGAGAGCCAGGGGCAGCTGCAGGGCTACGGGCCACAGAAAGGACTTCCTGGTGAAGGTGGCCACCACTCCTTTGGTCCCTGACATTTTGGTGTGGGGCCACTTTGAGCACACCATACTTAGAGCTGAGCTGGCCTCTGGTACCACCACAGTGGGCCGCCACCTGAACGGCCAGGCGGCTGGGGCCGGCAGCTGCAGTCGGGCACGCAGACCGGACAGGGAGGCAGAGACCAGCAGAGCAGGACGCCGTGTGCCCCGGGGAGCACTGGAGAGGACGCGGGCCCCACGGGCAGGGCTCAGGGCTGCTCCGTGCCTCTCTCACCTCCCGCTCTCCCCCCATCAGCTCAGTGACTAGAAGTGACCAAGGAGGCTTCTGAGCCTCAAAACTGAGTGTCCCCCACAAAGTCCCTCCCGGGGTCCAGCCACTGCTAGAGGTGGGAGAGGCCGGGCACACAGCTGGAATGTTGTTCGGAGCGGGGACCTTCCCAGCCCGCAGGACCTGCGGCAGCAGCAGGGGCCGCCACACACAGCGTGACCCTCACCTGAGCTGACACCGCCAGGGGAGGGAGTGTGAGCATCCCCCCAGAGCAGGAACTGAACCCCCCAGTCAGAGACCCTGTTGATGGCCTCACGGGCCAGACATCCGGGACTCCAGGACCTGAACCCGTTCTCTCGGCTCTTGACTTCACGTCCTGGCCGCCCTCTCTCCTGCCTCCCAGGAATCAGCACCCCTCCCTGACGCCTGCCACCCTTTCGACAACCAGGATCAGGACACTCGGGGTGGGTGGCTTGCCTCACCCGTGACACCCCCTCCCCGGGACCAGGTGGGTCCTTTTCCAGTCCTGGCTCCTCCACGGACCAGCCACAAGGTGTCCGCCTGTCCGGGCCGCCTCGACTGTGTGGCGGGAATAACAACGCGTCTCAGCAGGACTTTGTGAACAGTTAGTAACAGAAGGTCGAGCACCTTGAGAGCTCTCGACCTCCGTCCCTCCCAATTCTGCGCAGGACTTGGTCTCCCCTGAGGGAAACCGGCAGGCAGGCGCTCCCACGTAGCCCCCTGCGCGGAGGCGGGACTCCATGGTGGGGTGCTTCCCGGGGCGCCCCCCCCTGTCTGCCTGTCTCCTTTAGGAGGGACACTGTTTTGAGGCTCAGAAGCCTCCTCGTTGGGGCACCTGGGTCTTCAGGGCGTCTGCACCTGGACGGGCAGGGGAGAGGACTCAGGAGAGGACAGGACAGGACTGTGGTGCCGTCCATGACACCTGAGGTGGGGGGGGGGGCAGGCCAGCGAGTCCCACTGGGGATCCCACCCCCCATCGCCCGCACGCCCCTGTCCCCTCCTCTGCCTCTGTCATCCGTCCAAGCCCCCGCCTGAGGCTTCTCCGTCCACTCTGCCATCTCAGTGTCCGCCCTTGTCCTCAACGCTTCCTTCTCTCTGTGCCTTTGAAGATGCGCGTTTTCCAGCCTCGAGATTTAAACGTGGTTCGCGTGTCACCAACCTTCCTGATCTCCTGGGGACTCACGTCAGAGGCACGAGTTTCCTTCCACCTCCCGCTCCTTCTGTCCCGCACATACTGACCCGGAGAAGCTTCCCGAGTGCTGCCTTCTGGGTGTCCCCAACGCATTGTTTTTGTCTTACGTACGTGCGCTGTTCCGCTTCCAAGTGCATGGGAATTCTCAGCTGCGCGTCTGCTTTTTATTTCCAGTATGACTGCACGGAGGCTGGAGCACGCCGTGGCTACCTTCCTGACCCTTCGGAACACCTGGAGACATCGCTGATGACCCATCACAGGGTTCACATTGGTGAAGGTCCGGTCGTCGGGCGAGTCCCTTGTAGGAAGCTGCTGGCTGCCAGGTGCCTGTCAAGTCACGGCAACTCTGTCCCACCCCATCTTTAGCCCTCGGCCCGGCCCGGAGAGTGGCCCCAAGTCCGAGCGTGGCCGCCTGCCCCCGCCCATGGCCACGCCCCTCCAGCACCAGGCGTCCCCAGGGTGCAGGTGCCTTCACATAGTGGCTGTGGCTGTCTGCCTCCAGGAAAACCCGGGACCAACAGGAGCCACAGAAGGAGCCCCGTCCGGAGACAGGGGTTTCCCGTGCACCCAGGGAGCCGTCAGTGAGGATAAAACAACACTGGCAATGATAACAACACTCCCGTTAACCGAGCCCTGACCCAGACCAAGGCGAGGAGCCGAGAGCGTCACAGGAAGGTATTGCCTCATTTAACCCCAACGACCCGGCAGCATCCATGATGCATACGACAGCCAAGAAACCCCAGGCTCCAAGGCTGACATCACTCACCCCAGGCTCTGGCCACAGAGCCAGGGCTCTAGGCTACCCCATTGGATGACCGTGCGGACGAGAACATATCCATTTCTCAGAAGGGAAAGTCAGGGTAGGGCTGCAGTGGGATCTGTCCAGGCTCCACAGGATGAGGGAGGGCCCTGGGATCCCTCAGCCGTCCAGGGCTTCTCCTAGCCTTCGGGAAGACAGGACCCGGAAAGCCAGACGGACTCCCCAGCAACAAGGGGCCTCGGAGAGGTGGAATCTATCCGTAGGCCGTCAAGGTGAAGCCACACTCCTGGGGACACCTCGGGAGTGACCCTCACAGTCTGGGGACCAGGGAGAAGAATGGGGCACCGGCTCCCGGACTTGTTACCTCCCTTGGTGCCAAAGGGACCCCAGAGAAAGACAGACAGTTTACAGACAGGCAGACCCTGACTCCGGCCTCACACACACAACCTCCAGAGAAAAGCGAACGCCAGCCCCACCCCAGTCCGGACCCCACGCTCCCATTTGCTCCCTGAGCCCATGCCGGGCCCCCTCCCCAAAGGTCACGCACGCAAGAGAGAAGATATGACACAGGGAGCCTCCCCTCCTGCGTCCATACCCCTCGGATCGGGCCGGCACACGTGAAGTAATAAATTTAGGAAGGCGAGCAGAATGACCCATCTGGTTGGTTGGTTTTCCTAGATACCATCTACATATTTTAGAAACGTACAACCTTCTAATAGAAATGAATAAACTACTCAACCATAAAGTTGCTATAGGAGATACGCTTGTTCTGATGCGAAAGGGCAGCTGCTATCTGCACTACTGATAATACTTTTCAAATTTCATCTGCTTTTGTTTGCATTCTGGGTCGTCTGTTTAAACACACTGGGAATAATAATGAATCCCGCATTATCTCCACTTTTTTTTTCCAAGGCCGAACATATAACTTTATCACCAAAAATAATTAAAATTCTTTGGCACCCTTGTATCTTTTCCATTAAACGTTATCAACCAGCGACAATAAACTAACACGAGCCCAAGGCTGGCCACGGGCCGCCAGTACAAAGGATGCGTTTGTCCCCGGGCGAGAGACATGAATTTTCAGTGTACAGGGTCAGCCGGTCCTGAAGTTGTTGTTGTTGTGTTTTTTTCCAGCAGGGAGACTACAAATCTACCTCTCCTGCCCCCCCCCCTGCCCCGCAAACAGGGGCTGGCGGCGGGCACGGGGTGCCCCATAAATTCTCAGGCAAGAATACACTTTAATGGGCAAGAAAACCTTGGCAGCTTAATAATTCTGCGTGGCGAATTTAAATATTTTACATATCATTAGACATTAAAAACAAGGATTTATGCGGCGAGGGCCCCGTCGACTCCGCACGCAGCCGTGAATCTGCCCGAGGTTCATTAGCGGAGCGTCCTGGGCTTGCGGCCGCCGTCGAGTGGAGGCTGCCTCTAAATCAGGGCATCTGCTTTACTGCCATCGAGCTCCACTTGAGGAGAACCCCCCCCTTCTCTGGAGTGGGGCCCTGCACCAGCACCCTCACCTGCCACGGGCCGTACCCGGGGCACAGGGTCCCTCCACCAGCACCCTAACCTGCCACGGGCGGTACCCGGGGCACAGGGTCCCTCCACCAGCACCCTAACCTGCCACGGGCGGTACCCGGGGCACAGGGTCCCTGCACCAGCACCCTGACCTGCCACGGGCGGTACCCGGGGCACAGGGTCCCTGCACCAGCACCCTGACCTGCCACGGGCGGTACCCGGGGCACAGGGTCCCTGCCCGCCCACCTGGCAGAACCAGCAGACGGGAGCAGACGCCTCTGTCTCCAGCCCCCGGCACCCGACATGCACGAGGGGTTTGCTGGGTGCTTCTCAGAGGCCCATTAACCTGCGTAACTGGGTCGTCTCTGTTGACCAGCTCCCGTGAGGAACAGGCAGGAGGAGAGGGAGAGGCTGGGAGAGAGGGAGGTGGAGGAGGAAGACCTTCCCACAGCCGCAGGTCCTGCGATCCCCCCCCCCCCCGGCCCTGCCCAGAGCGCCTGCTGCACAAATCCGAATCCAGCTGGCTCTCCCCTGCTCCCGGGAGTGCCTCCCGCCCTCGCCCTCACCCTCACCCGTCTCCGGATCCCACTTGTCCAGCTGCTCACTGTCCCCAGAGAGCCCTGCCGTTCCCACGCAGCTCCCGGTCAGCCCACTGCCGCCCTCCAGACTTCTCAGTCTGGGGTCCTCGCTCAGGACGTCCCGACAGCCTGCTCCCCACCCCCACGCAGCCCAGGGGCGCCCAGGCTGCAGGTGGCCTTCCCGAGGCCCCAGAGGGATGTCCCCAGTGTGCCCAGACCAACACTCTCCCTCTGTCCTGTCCCCCAGGAGAGGCCCCTCACGGGGGCACTTACTAAAGACGTCTTTCCTTTCCATATTCTGGAAGCTTTGATGTGGGCAGCGTGCTGACCCTGGACGGCGGCCCTCCCAGGTTATCCCTGTTTTCCTTGCAAAACTAAACAACTGCGCAAACCCAGGGCCTTTCCAGCAGGAGCTTGCACCCCGGGCCACTGCCCCCTGCCCTCACCACCCCGAAGCCACATGCCCGACACCCAGAGACAGCCCCTGTGCCCCAGAGCCTGCGCAATTATCCACACGAACCAGTCCTAAGCCTGTGTTGTGACTTCCTTCCCGTGGAAGTCACAACACAGGCTTATGCCCATGTGTCCCCAAGTCCCTCCTGAGCTCCCCTGCCTCCCAACCGACCCGGTGCCCCCTGTGTGGCCCTGTGTGGCCTGGCCCACCATCTCCCCTGGGGACGTGAGTAACAAGCTCTTTTCAAAGGCCAGCATCTCCTGACCTGTTGGCCTTCTTACCTCTTGATCCTTATAAACAGGCTACACTTTATTTATTTTTATTTTTTCAGAGACAGAGAGAGAGAGTCAGACAGGAACGGAGAGAGATGAGAAGCATCAATCATCAGTTTCTTGTTGCGACACCTTAGTTGTTCACTGATTGTTTTCTCATATGTGCCTTGACCAGGGGGCTACAGCAGACCGAGTAACCCCTTGCTCGAGCCAGTGACCTTGGGTCCAAGCTGGTGAGCTTTGCTCAAACCAGATGAGCCCGCACTCAAGCTGGTGACCTGGGAGTCTCGAACCTGGGTCCTCCGCATTCCAGTCCGACGCTCTATCCACTGTGCCACCGCCTGGTCAGGCAGGCTACACTTTAAAACAGGGCCTTCTGCTGTCACACGGGGTATTAACGTTAAACGCCCGTAACACACGTGTCACTTACTGGAGCGTGAGCCGTCCGGGGGCCACTGCTCTGCCACAGGCTCCTCTGTCACAGGCCTGTGTCCCTTCTGGGTCCGAAGGCTCATGAGCCGGGACCCCCGCCCGCAGGCTCAGTCTCTTCGAGGGGAAGGGCGAGGAGGGAATGACAACCGGGGACAGAACAGCCATGCCCCTGTCCGCCGCCAGCCCAGCCTCACTCTGTGGGGTCTGAGAGGGTCGAGACCCCCCCAGAGCCCAGAAACAGCACGGGGAGCAGGACCCCCGGCCCCAGCCACGCAGTGGGAGCCACAGGGCCACACCCAGCCTTCGGCCGGTCCCAAAGGCTGCGCAGCCTGGTCTCCCCTCTCCCGCGAGGCGGCTCCAGCATTCCCACCTGTGGCTCAAAGGAAGGAAGGTGGCCCTCGGATGAGGGCTGGTCACCATCCCTACTGCCCTGTGGGTGCCCCTCCTGGCTCGGTGGCCACAGAGACCACATGTGGGCCTTGACTCTGGACCCCTCCAGGCAGCGTGGCCTGGGACCCAGCCTGAGGGTCAGGTCAACCTGGACCTGCCTCCCTTCACTCTCCTCCAGCGTGGACACTCGCCTGCCTGGTTCCCCTCTGCAGCCAGCTGGACTGTCTTCTGTGAGCCTAGGATTGAGATGCAGGAACTTTTCTGATTGCAATCCGTGTTCTGCGGTGCTGGGCTGCGAGGGCAGGGGCACCATGGAGGGCAGGGCTCGGAGGAATTAAAGCAATGCCCGCAGCAGGGACAGGCGGGCCCAGGACCTGTGAGCACACCCACCCTCGGCCACACACTGCTGGTCTCATTCGGATGCCGGAGGAAGCCCCTCTGGTCCCTGCCACCCCCCTGCCGCGGGAGTGGGGGCATTTCCCATATGCACCGTGGCCCACCCTTCTTGGGACCAGGTGAATGGGCCTCTGCCTGGCACAAGGGACACTGGTGAATGGGCCTCTGCCTGGCACAAGGGACTCTGCCCAAGAAGGTCTGGCCCAGCCTCAGACAGAGCGCATTCCGAGGAGCAGAGAGGGCACAGGCCAAGGTGGGCACAGGTGAGCAGGCTGGTCCTCGGGGTCTCCAGAGGGTGTGAGTGAGGGTGTGAGTGTGTATGTCAGTGTGTCAGAGTGTGTGTGTCTGTGTGTCAGAGAGTGTGTGTGTCAGAGTGTGTGTATGAGTGTGGGTGTGTCAGAGTGTGTGTGTCCGTGTATGTGTCCAAGTGTGCGTGTGTCAGTGTGTTTGTGTCAGAGTGTGTGTATAAGTTTATTGTGAGTGTGGGTGTGTCAGAGTGTGTAAGTGTGTCCATGTGTGTGTCCAAGTGTGCATGTGTCAGTGTGTGTGTCAGTGTGTGTCTGTGTGTGTCAGAGTGTGTGTGGGTGGGTGTGTCAGAGAGTGGGTGTGTCAGAGTGGGTGTCAGTGTGTGTGTCTGTGTGTGTCAGTGTGTGTGTCTGTGTGTCAGTGTGTGTCTGTGTGTGTCAGTGTGTGTCTGTGTGTGTCAGAGTGTGTGTGGGTGGGTGTGTCAGAGAGTGGGTGTGTCCAAGTGTGCATGAGCAGGAGCCTAGGGGAGCATACCCACCCAGCAGTGCTGTCCCTTGGCCACCGACAGTGCGGGTGGTCTTACTGCACAGCCCCAGGCCCCCGCCCGCCCCCGGGAACGCCCCTCCGGGCTCTGCAGCCTCATGATGAAGCGAGGGTCTCGTCAGCCCCTCTGCTCTTCTCAAGAAACTCCAAGTGCAGCACCAAGACCCGCCCTCACTGTCCCTAAGAGGCACCAGGACCTTCCAAGCCTCAGGGCGCACTTGAGGCCCCGGACCTGTTCCACCTGCCCAGGGCGGCTTCCTCCCCTGCTGGGGGCGGGCGGGCAGGCTGGGTGTGGACACCGGCTGCAGGAAAGAGCCTCCAGATCCGGGAACGGGCCCTGAGTGTAGACGGCCAGTGCAGACAGCTCAGCCAGACTCCCTGAGCCTCAGTCTCCTTATCCGACGCCGGGGAGCTGCCCTCAGTGGGCTGTCCCGAGGGCCCACCCCTCCACTGCCCTGAAGCACCAGCACCCTTTGCCCTCCCCGTGCCCAGAAGCAGCGGGGGCCTGCGGGGCGGGGGGCCTGCGGG
The DNA here is from genome assembly GCF_036850995.1 of Saccopteryx leptura. Classification (NCBI taxonomy): domain Eukaryota; kingdom Metazoa; phylum Chordata; class Mammalia; order Chiroptera; family Emballonuridae; genus Saccopteryx; species Saccopteryx leptura. The sequence goes on from NC_089511.1 coordinate 2,161,717, forward strand.
GCGGGGGGCCTGCGGGGCGGGGGCCTGCGGGGCGGGGGGCCTGCGGGGTGGGGGGCCTGCGGGGTGGGAGGCCTGCGGGGCGGGGGGCCTGGGGGCCTGCGGGGTGGGGGGCCTGCGGGGCGGGGGGCCTGCGGGGCGGGGGGCCTGCGGGGCGGGGGCCTGCGGGGCGGGGGGCCTGCGGGGCGGGGGCCTGCGGGGTGGGAGGCCTGCGGGGCGGGGGGCCTGGGGGCCTGCGGGGTGGGGGGCCTGCGGGGCGGGGGGCCTGCGGGGCGGGGGCCTGCGGGGCGGGGGGCCTGCGGGGCGGGGGGCCTGCGGGGCGGGGGGCCTGCGGGGCACGTCTCAGCGGCCGACAGGCAGGGGTGTCACCGTCGCCTCATCCAGCGTCCTCTCACCACGGACTCAACACCGTCAGCCAGCCCGCCACCTTTAGATAATGTTGCAGGGGTACAGACTGGGGAGTGCCCGCCCCGAGCACACCAGGGTCACGCTCCCGGGGTGGTGTGGTCGCTGTGGCGGGGAGCCCGGCTCTGAGATCCCACGTTCAGCCGGAGCCTCCGTCCCTCAGGCGTGGCCCTGCCGAGACTGACGTCCCTCCATCCCCGGGACCCCACCCAGCCCTCCAGTCCAGTGGGAGGGAACGGGACGAGGCGGTGGGCGCGGGAGAGGCCGGGGAGCAGCCAGCCAAGGGTGCAGAGTGGGGAGCCGCTCAGACGCCGCCCGCCAGCCCCCCGCCCCGCGCCACCTCCCTGCTTCCCGAGCACAAAGGGCCTGCTTCTCATTCCCTTCCTATTCAACCATGTCTCTCTGGTTGTCAATAAAAGCCATTTTTAAGGTCAACTATCTTCCTCCATCAACCGCCACCCCTGCCCGGCTCCGGTGGCACCAGCTCCAGCACCACGTCGTGAAATAAAAATTAAATTGTGGCTGGGCTTTTAAATCAACTCAATTAAAATAAAGAGATTCTTGGCTTGATAGAGGGAAATATTTGTATTTCCAATTCTATTTGTTAATACATCGACATACGCGCTATTTTTTAAATGTAGCAGTAAGTGCACTCTCCGTCAATGCCATAGATTTTTTAATAGACTGGGGAAACGCATTTCATTTCTTCCTTATTTTCCTTCAATACATCATTTGGTTCTGCTTTTTTGCCTGCATGAAATTCATTTTCTAATGGAAATATTTGTTTTGTAAATCAAATATGTATTATGCACAAAATGCAAAGCACAAATTAAATTATGTTAATGAAAAGGAAAGAGATATGAAATGCATATTTCATGGACAAAACATAACCTCAGCAAACAACCATTTCTTGATAAAAATCTTTAAACACAATCTCACTGTGTGACAGACATATTGTTAAAAGCAGATAGCACCTCATTTAAAAAGGTTTCCTTTAATATTAGTGCTCAGTATATAATTGTAAATAACTTTGGGGATGAAAAAAAAAACCAATAATGAAATACTGTCTTTAATAGTTTGCTATTGATGTCAGCATAAAATTGGTCGTCGCGGAATATTGGAAATTGGGCACGCACAGAAAATATTCTCAAAAGCTGTAAATGATTGCATATTTAAATAGAGCTGACTAAGGCAAAGATGTTATAGATATTAGTAATAGGCAGAAAATTATGCTGACCTAACATTATAGTTGACAAAACCCACTGTTTTAAATTATACATCGGTTACACTTAATGAATAATAGATTTTGTAGGTGTTGTTTCTCCCGATCGCCGGGCGGCCGCTACGCCCTGTCGGGGTTTCTCAGTCATCCTGGACAGCGAACGCAGCCTCCGCTCACAGAGGTGGGCCCGGGGCCAGCGCTGGGCATCCGGTGCTGCCCGCTGTAGCAGGGCTCCCTGGGCAGGTGCCACCCAAGGAGGGACAAGGCCACAGGGACTGGCACCTGCCCACAGGAAGCCGGCTGGTGTAGGCCCACCTGACTGGGACAGCTCTCCGGCACGGGACCTGTGGGAAGCTCTGGCCGAGAGCCCAGCCCAGCCTGAGAGTGACCAACAGACCCTCGGAGGTGACGCCTGGCTCAGAGTGGGGAGAAGCCACCAAGGGGCATTCATCTTTCCCTGTCACCTTTATCACCAACCTCACAGAAGACGGGAAGGGATGGTGTGTGAGTACACTCACACTGACACACGCACACAGACACACTCACACTGACACACGTACAGACCCCGTGTGCTTCCTACAGGTTCTCACAGGGCTTTTTATGATTTCAACTGTGAGAAGCAGTCAGAGTCCCGCCTTCTGGGGCCCTCAGAACCACACAGGGCCCTGACCTTCGTCCTCAGGGTGTGCTTGGGGCACAGGGGAGTGGCCGGGTGACCAGACCTGGCATGCCCCTGGGACTGCCCAGAGGGGCAGGTATTGGTGAGGAGGAGGGTGTGAGAAAGTCACCGTGGGGGGAGCCAGCACCTCAGACTTTGCAGGTGCTTCTGAAAAGCACTCCCCACGACGGGGTTAATGGTGGGAGGGGTTGCAGACCAGCCCTGCTCTCCTCCCAGCTGTGCTCCCCACCCGGCTCCCCGACCCCTTCCCCAAGCAGAGCCACTGAGCCCCAAGCCCCTGCTCTGCCCCTGACCTGCTGTGTGCCTGTGGAGAAGCCGCTCGCCCTCTCTGGGCCTGTTTCCTCACTTGCCAATGCGGCACGGGGTCTACTCAGCGGCCCCTGAGGTCCTGCCAGTCTGGCAGCGGGAGCTACGGAGGCGCGACGTCAGCTCCGCCCACCGCGCTGGGCGCCGTGTGCCCTGTGCCGAGGGGCCATCACACCCCGGCACAGCTGTGTCCACGGCCAGGGGAATGGAGGGGGCGCGCTGTGACCCGACGCAGGACGTCCTGGTGCCACTGCTGATCACCCAGAACAGCCAGGGGGCCTGAAGGGTGAGCTGAACCCTGATGGTGCCCAGGGTGGCCAGTCGCTGCCCAGAGGCCATGATGAGGATGCACAAAGCAGGCCCCCTGCCAGGCCTGCACACCCCGCAGCCCCCAGGGCTCACAGCCCACCAGCGCCCCTGGGCCCCTGAGACAGAACAAGCAGCTTGCCGTCGGGACCGCGGGGTGTCTGCCGGGGTACGTCCGTGTACAGATCACACGGAGCCCCCGCCCCGCCCCGAGCTAACAGGAGTCTGAGTGTGCCTCCGGTGCATCCCGGAGAGCCAGGGGATCAGTCACTCGCCACACTCCCCCCCCAGGGTTCCTGTGACAGGGAGGTGCAGCTGGGTACACAGTGGGGTCCCAAAACCATCCCCGCCCTCAAGGAGTTCTCAGAGGCAGGACAAGAGGGCAGGCGAGGCAAGGCCCCGAGGGCAAAGGGGACATCTGAGGTGGCATCTACTTCGGGGACTGGGACCCGAGCAGCCCACGTCACCAGGAAACCCCGAGGTTCCTCCTCGGTCCCATTCCCCACCTCCCCAGTCCGCCAGGGCTGGAGGGATACTCCCCGGTCAGGCAGTTCCACGGGGCTCCCAGGCCCTCAGACGGTGGGGTAGCCGCTGCCTCCTCTGAGACGTGGGGCAGGTGTCCGGCTTCGCGCCCCTCGGGCACACGGGGACGGCAGGGGTCCCTGGACAACCCGGAGCCTCTCTCGGGCTCCCAGAGCTGGGGGGTCTGTGCAGGCTCCTGGTGCTGAGCCCCGGGGGGCCGGGTGGAAGGCCCCTCCACGCCGGTCACTGCGGGCACCTGGCTCGCAGGCCTCTGGCCCCTGAGAATCCCTCCCGAGCTGCCCGTGATGTTCACCGCACGGTGGGCAGACGATTTCATCCCTTCCCTGAAATTAAACTTCCCCGTTTTTCATTATCAAATTCCAAGCTGGTGTCAGCCCCCACCCCCCTCAAGCCGACGCGTGGCTTCGGTTTACAGCGCCGAGATTAATATTAGGTGTTTGTAAAAGGGGAATATTAGCTTCTCCCTTATATCTGTCAGAATTAATAACTTCCCCATCACAGATAACTCCGGGTCAATATTAGATTCGCAGATGAGGCTGGAAATAAAATGTATGGAAATACAACATCTCATTTGTACGTCTTCAGAAGAGGGCCTTCCATTTATTGAAATTCCACGGCAACTGTTCAAAGGTCAGAGGACTTTGCGGCCCGGACGGACCCGGCCATCTGGCCCGGGCGGCCGCGGGGGAGGGTGGACGGGCGCTCTTCCCTTCCGCAGGGAGCCTGCCGGCAGCCGCTGCCAGGGCTTTTATAGGGCAGAGAGGGATAGAGGGCTTACTCGCCACAGTCCCAAGCTCACGCTGGGACGGGAGCCAGGGCCTGGCGTGGGCACCTGGCCAGGGGTTGCCATCCATATGCCCTCCCCATGTCGGTGCCAAACTGGGGGCAAACGGTGCCTCCCTCCCCTCCAGCAGCCCGGTACTGGAATGCAGACAACAAGGGGTTAATAGCCAGGACCACACAAGAACCCACCTTCCCCCAGAAAAGCCAGGCCACCTGCAGCCTCCCCCACCCACCCAGCGAGAGCAAGCCGTGGAGCAGGCCTTTGGTGCAGGGTGCAGGCAGGCCAGCTCCCTGGTCGGCCATCGTTCCATAAATCATAACTGACAAGCAGAATTTTTCCCGTGAGCGGCAAGGGTGCCTTATTTAGTTGTTTCTATTTTGCCTGGTTGCAGGAGATGACAGACCGCCCCCCCCCCCCCACTCAGCACATTGGCTAGTTACCGTGATAATGCAAGTTCCCACGGAGGCCAGGGCGAGGTTCACTCCTCCCTGAACCCCTCCTGCCCCAGCGAGGGGACTCAAGTCCCTAACTGGGCAGGCTGGAGGAAGCACTCATAGGGACAGGGTGGGTGGGACACACTCCCAGTGGGGAGGGGCCCGCTGAGCCCCGTCCCAGCCCTCCCCCACCCCGAGGTGGGGAGCCCTGAGGTTGCTTCTCCTCAGTTAGTGAGGGGTCCTATGCCTCAGGGACCCCCTAGTGCTGACGGACAGAGACCCAGCTGGTATCACAGAGCAAGCGGACCTAGCACCCTGGGCAGCAGGAGCCAGACCAGAGAACACTTGCCCGGTCCCTGCACGGACTTCACTCAGAGCAAGGACTCAGAGCTGTCCTCACTGGGCAGCCCAACCCTGACTCTTCTCTCCCAGAGTGCCCCTGGGGACTGGGCACGCCCTGGTGGCCTGGGCACAGGGCTGTGGCCCTCAGGTATGGTAGACCTCTGGCCCACGCTGTCTGCAGGTTCCCGGGGGGCAGAGGGCCAGCCCCCCTCGAGCAGATGATGATAAAAGCCCCAGCCAGCCCCTCCCCCACTCGGGAGGCCTTCCTCTCTGCTGAGACATCTCGGGGTTCCCACCCCACTGAGCCCCACCCTGTCATCACCCCCACAGCTGGGCTGCTCTGAGGGCTGGCTCTGGGGAAGATGGAGGGGGATTCTCTCTCTTTCTTTCTTCCTAAACCCCTCAAACCCATGGTGACCCACAGTTAAACCCCCTTTAACAAGCCTCACTTCCTCGCCCAAGCAGTTAAAGTTCTCAAAAAATAAACAAGGCGGGAGCCGGCTTTTCCTGCCGCCCGGGAGGCCGGGCTGGGGAGGAGGGGATGGCGGGGGCCCCTTACCCAATGGGGAGCAGAGGGCTGCCCTCCAAGACAGGGCGCTGGGCCTGTCCCCACGGCAGAGCCTCCAGGCTGGGGGGTGGCAGGAGCCGAGGCCACTGAGCCCCTCCCACCCCTAAACCCTCCTCCGTGGGACCAGAGTGGGCAGTGAGCCCAGCCCTCCCGGCTGACCGGCGGTGTGAGTGCTGGTGGCAGCAGGCTAGTCCCACACCTTGCCGGCCCGGTGGGAACTGAACCCAGGTGGCCAGAGGTCACGGTGCAGAGCCTCCTCAGGAGGACAGGGGCAGGGGACCCAAACCCTCACTTCCCCGAGAGCCACACACACCCCCCTTAGCCCGCCCTCCTGCACACAGCCACCGGGGGCCACCAGGGACCCCAGCCCCACTCACAGCGGGGAGCCCAGAGCCCCCGTCCCCTGGGGCAGGTGGAAGGCTCTGTCCTGCGCTGTGCTCTGTTGTCCCCCAGACGTCTGCGGGGGATGACCTTCCCAGCCCCTCCCAGAGCTGCCTGCCCCCTGAGGAGCCCAAGAGCCAGAGGACTGCGGGAACAGGGTCGGGTCTCACACCCATCCCAGGGCCACGGGGACTCCGGGCTCAGACCTTGGGCTTCAGAGTGCCCCAGGCCCTGTCCTGAGCCTTGAGGACCACAGCCTGCTGAGAAGCCCCGCACCCACATGCTCTCACTGCTCCATCCAGGGTGCCCGTCTCCCATCCATCCATCTGTCCACCCCCAAACTTGCACTGAGCATCGGTCGTGGGTGTGATGCCATTCTAAGCACTGAGGCTACAGCAGCCAAAGTGACAAATGAAAGGCTTGACCCCCCTGCCCCACTGCCCGCAGTGAAGCCAAGCCAGCCCTGCGTGGCTAGAGAAAAGCGGAGGGCAGGCTGCTCCACTTGGGCATCAGGGGCGGCTTCCTGGAGGAGGTGACGTTTAGGCTGAGCTGGTGATACCTCAGGCTATGAGGCAGCAAGTGCAAAGCCCAGAGTTGCAAAGTACTAGAAAACAAGAGGACAGTCAGACTGACATTTAGGGGGTGGCCTAGGCCCACTTCCCATCAAGATGCCCCCATTGGGGTGCCTGACCAGGCGGTGGCACAGTGGATAGAGCGTCGGACTGGGATGCGGAGGACTCACGTTTGAGACCCCGAGGTTGCCGGCTTGAACGCGGGCTCAACTGGTTTGAGTAAAGCTCACCAGCTTGGACCCAAGGTCGCTGGCTTGAGCAAGGGGTTACTCAGTCTGCTGAAGGCCCACAGTCAAGGCACATATGAGAAAGCAATCAATGAACAACTAAGGTGTCACAACGAAAAGCTGATGATTGATACTTCTCATCTCATCTCTTTCCGTTCCTGTCTGTCTGTCCCTATCTATCCCTCTCTCTGACTCTCCCTCTGTCTCTGTAAAAAAGAAAAAAGATTTTTTTTAAAAAAAAAAGAAAAGAAAAAGATGCCCCCATTGGGCGGCAATGGGCTCAGATCAGCCCCAGGGAGCCCCGCAGGGGCTGGGCCTCTCCCACCCCTAAGCCCCTCCCCTGTGGGACACTCACCCCCGTGAACCAAAGTGGGCAGAGGGCAGTCGTGCTGCCAATGACCAGAGAGGAGGAGCACCCAGGGAGTCCTGGGGGGAGCAGTGGGGAAGAGGAGACCTGGTGGGTGGGCACCCCCCCCCCCGAAGTGGACGCAGCTGCCATCTGGACAGCCCTGGCCCTAAGAAACAGGCACCTGGCCCTGGGCGCCCCTCAGGGCCCGAGTGGCACAGTGCCCCAGCCTCCCACCACTGCCGTAGCAGGGAACGCAGCTGGCTTCCGGGGGAAGGTCTGAGCCCAGCCACTCTCCGGCTTGGGCAAGAGGGGAGGTTTAGGAAGGTGGGAAATGGGGCTCTCTGCCAAACTCTGCTCCCCGCACAGGGCCCGGCTGGGACTCTGGCTCTCACTTCCTCCGGGAAGCCCGCCCTGACCGCTGCAGAGGTTAGCTCGCACAGCCCCAGCATCTGCCCTTATCTTTCTCCCCGTCCTGGGGTCACTCGCTCGTTCGTGCCCCTTGGCTGGCCACCTGCTTCTCCATTTAAATTACTCAGGCTCTGCTCAGCTCGGAAGGGCTGCGTTGATATTGACTCCATGAGGCTGGAGGACCCCAGAGAGGGTCAGGTTCCCGGGACAAGTGAGGAAACTGGGGGGCAGGACAGATACGTGAGCTGCTTCGGGGAAGCCCCTTTCTCCCAGCCCACGGCCCCCGCCCCCGTCACTCCTCTCACGCTTTGTGGTTGGGAGGTTACCTGACCCCGGATTAATCAATCAGAGCATCTCATCACCCTGGACAGTGATCGGCTGAGGGAAGGGCACAGGTGACTTTTATGGGCACAATGGCCCTTGGGTTTGCTACAGTGATAGGCGCTAAGGAGGACATTCAGAAGGAGCCGAACTTTAATGTCACTGTTTAAGAGCTTTGATCCAGCCATGCCTAAAGGCCACCTCTTATACGAATCGATACAGTCCCCTTTGGGTAAAGGCCAAAGAGTGAGCTTGTGTCACTTGCAATTAGACTGCTGGAACCATAACAGATCCCAGAGCCAGCGTGACTCCCGCTGGTAGGACGTGCAACACCCCCCCACCCCCGCCACGACCACGACCACAGTGGCCACCGCCTTCTCCAGTCCAGAGTGCAATGGTCAGTCCCACAGGACGTCTGGCTGGCCTCAGCCCCTGCAGGCCTGCCCCTCCCGCTACCCCACATGCATCGGGGGCAGCCACACGCTTATGCAGGCATGGGGTTTGCCCCTGTCCCGCCAGGACACGTGGCTTCAGAGCTGAGATGTGGACGCACGACCTAACTCCGCAGACTTGCCCGGCCTTCGCGGGACGAACGCATTTCCACTGCACCCGCCCCGTGGTCTCGGTGACCTTTCGGGCACGTTGACGCCTGACGTGCTGGCCAAATGACAGGGCCTCCCTCGGAGACGCCGGGTCAATGCCCGGCATCGATAGCGTCCGCCTGCCCTTCCGAGGCGCCCCGTGGCCCCCGCACCCCGGCACCCCGGAGGGGCTCCCACGGGCTGGCCTGATGCCACAGGCCCCTCCTCACGCTCAGAAGTGAGCACAGCCCTGGTGGGACTGAGCAAGGGGGAGCCGTGCGCCCAGCACGCTCCGGGCCGGCCACCCCCCAGCCGCCCGGCCGTGCCCCCTGCCAGGGCCCTGCACAGCCTGCCGCCGCCTTCTGGGGAGGGGGGCATTACAGCAGAACGGGCTTGGCGGCCCGTGGCCTCCCCGGCGGGCAGGATGGCAAATAGCAGGCGCTTGGTCCGTCCCCGGGATTTCTGAGCACAACAGAAATGTCAGGCTGGTCTCAATGGAGGCTGTGTGCTTCTGGGGCTGACGGGCCGCGCCCAGTCCTGGTTTCCAGATGGCTTGTTCTCGGGGCGCTTGGCTCCCAGGGCCAGAGCAGGGGGGGGGCTCCAAGCCCCCGGGGGCGAGGCCATGCCCCCAGGTACAGGGGCAGCCACCCCGTGGCCGACAAGCTCCCCCTCCAGTGCTGAGAAATGATTTACAAACCCAGTGATTTCCCTTCTAACCCACAGCGACCAGACACCTGCCTTTGCCGACACTTGGTGAACCGCGCGTGACAGCGAGAGGCAGCATCCCCCTTGGCGGCTGCCCTGGGCAGGTGCCACCAGGCAGGGGCTGGGCAGGGCAGCCCCAAGCAGTTGCAGTCAGTCCCCTTAAAGGGAAACTGGCCAGCTCAAGGGTCGAGGGACCCTGACAGATGCTGGGGTTCCCCTCTGCATGGGGGGTGACTTGTGGGGCTGGAACCAGGCCTGGCCCTGTGTGTGGGTGTGGGGGGGCATTGTTAGGGCACTGGTTGAGCTCAGGCCCTCGGTGCTGGAGACACACAGACCCAAGGGGCATGGGGGCAGGTTGGAGGTGACCTGAGCCTGTCCACCACCTCCAACACCACCCCTCCCTGGAGGTGCACACCTGACACTCTCCACTTACCACGCAAATAAATGCCATTTCACATGCCCCCTCTCCTGAGGAGACAGGAGGTGGCCCCCCGAGAAGGAAATCCCCTGGTCCCTGCTCTCAGGAACCCAGGGAACAGTGGGGGTCCCCCGGGGGCACAGCAGAGCTGCAGGGGGTGGGGAGAGGCAGGGAGGCTGGGAGAGAGCTGGGGCTCCCACAGTCTGCTGGCATGTGGAGGGGCCCCGACCTGGGGGACACCAGGCTCTTCTGTGCCCGCCGACTGGACCCTCGCTCAGACCTCCAGGCCTGCGTTGGCTCCGTTTCCCTTCATTACACCAGGGGGCACAAATGGGCACCAGACACCCTCAGCTTGGCCGGCCTGGACACCAAGAGACTGGGCAGAGGAGAGGCGGTGGACCTGCTGGCCGGGGACGGGCAGGGCACCCTTCCCCCCACCCCATGGCCTCACACTGGCCCTGAGGACACTCAAATCTGTGACTGTCCCATCCAATCCCCTTCCCGTGACAGCCGACCCGAAGCTCGGAATTCACACCAGGACCCTCAAGTCTTACCGAGAAACCTGGGCCGAGGGGGGCAGCCCGTCCCGAAGCAGGAACCCGGGGGTCTGGGAGGACTCGTGACCACACTGTCCAGGAAGGCTTGTCACCGCAGAGCCAGCTCTGACTGGGCCTCTCCTGTTTGCCACCAGACCCGGAACCAGTTTACAGGCAGCACCTGTGAACCCCGCTCACGAGTGAGTGGCACCTGTGTGAGTTTTAACCGCTCCCCCCACGGAACAGGGACAGGACCGGAACCAGAACCGGAACCGGAACTGAAAGCAGGAGCCCTTTCGGAATCGAAGGCCTGCCGTCCAGGAAGGTCAGTCAGCGCTCAAACCCCTTCAACCCCGCTCAGCCCCTGGGAGCCCGGCCTCCGTCTCCTCCCGGCCGGGGACCTCGCAGCCACCGCTGTTTCTCTTCTCAGAGCGGGTCCAGTGTGGGCTTCCGTGCGCCCCGGGCAGCGGCCCGGGCTGGGTCACAGCTGGTGGGAGGGGCGGGTCTGAGGAGTCGGGGCAGCCCCGGCACAGGGGTGGCGTGACGGGGGGAACAGGAGTGGCCACTGGGCCGTGAGCATGGCCGAGCCACCTGGAGGCTGACCACAGGCCCCGCCGAGGCTGGGAAGGGATGCCGACTCAGGAGACAGGCAGAGGGTGCAGGCCAGTGGTCACTGCAGGGGGACACAGTGCTGAGGGCCGAGCCCAGGCCAGTCCCTGCAGGGGACACAGTGCTGAGGGCCAAGCCCAGGCCAGTGGTCACTGCAGGGGGACACAGTGCTGAGGGCCGAGTCCAGGCCAGTCCCTGCAGGGGACACAGTGCTGAGGGCCGAGCCCAGGCCAGTGGTCACTGCAGGGGGACACAGTGCTGAGGGCCGAGCCCAGGCCAGTGGTCACTGCAGGGGGACACAGTGCTGAGGGCCGAGCCCAGGCCAGTGGTCACTGCAGGGGGACACAGTGCTGAGGGCCGAGCCCAGGCCAGTGCTCACTGCAGGGGGACACAGTGCTGAGGGCCGAGCCCAGGCCAGTGCTCACTGCAGGGGGACACAGTGCTGAGGGCCGAGTCCAGGCCAGTCCCTGCAGGGGACACAGTGCTGAGGGCCGAGCCCAGGCCAGTCCCTGCAGGGGGACACAGTGCTGAGGGCCGAGCCCAGGCCAGTCCCTGCAGGGGACACAGTGCTGAGGGCCGAGTCCAGGCCAGTGGTCACTGCAGGGGACACAGTGCTGAGGGCCGAGCCCAGGCCAGTGGTCACTGCAGGGGACACAGTGCTGAGGGCCGAGCCCAGGCCAGTCCCTGCAGGGGACACAGTGCTGAGGGCCGAGTCCAGGCCAGTGGTCACTGCAGGGGACACAGTGCTGAGGGCCGAGCCCAGGCCAGTGGTCACTGCAGGGGACACAGTGCTGAGGGCCGAGCCCAGGCCAGTCCCTGCAGGGGACACAGTGCTGAGGGCCGAGCCCAGGCCAGTGGTCACTGCAGGGGACACAGTGCTGAGGGCCGAGTCCAGGCCAGTCCCTGCAGGGGACACAGTGCTGAGGGCCGAGTCCAGGCCAGTCCCTGCAGGGGACACAGTGCTGATGGCTAAGTCCAGGCCAGTGGTCACTGCAGGGGGACACAGTGCTGAGGGCCGAGCCCAGGCCAGTGGTCACTGCAGGGGACACAGTGCTGAGGGCTAAGTCCAGGTGTGGGTGGTGGAGGGCCGAGGGCCTGAAGGGACCCTGGAGGGGACGAGCCAGTGGTCACTGCAGGGGGTGGCTGGGGGGGGTGGCGGAGGGACCAACTAAGCATCCCATCATGATGGTCCTGCTGCCTGCAGTGACCAGGGTCCCCCATGTGGCCACAGGACCCTGACACCCCCGCCACACCTGCCCACGCCATACTCCCACTGTCTTCCCGCGCCTTCCCGTCCTGCTCGGGCCTCCGGGCTCCTCGAGGGCACTGGGCGTCCTCCCAGGCTGCTCCGCGTGCCAGGACTCTGGCTGCCGTCCTGGCTGGCTGCCCTGCCTCCTCGAAGTTCCGGTGTCGCTTCTGCCGGAAGCCTCGGCTCAGGGTGAGGTCAGAGCCCCGGCTGTCCCTCCTCTGGGTGCTCTCTGTCCTCCACCCCTGCCCAACCACGAAAACACTGTGAGCAGGGACCACAGTGAATCCCGGGACGCAGCCCAGGTCTGGCCCAAGGAGGTCTTCCAGGCGCAGGTTGTGACGGGCACTTCTACCCTGGAGTGGGGACCTCTGTCCACAGGTCCGCCCACTCCACTAGACGGGGCACCCCAGGTCTAGCCTGTCTGTGTCCCTGGGTCGTGGCCTGGTGGGCTGGCTGCTTGGCCGACCATGAATGGGTGGAGGTGGGAAGGAGGGAGAGATGGCATGAGACCCTCTGCCTTGACCCCCAAGGCTGCCTGGGGGAGGGGCGCCAGGCTCTGGGGAGGGAGGGCCAGCTCTGAGCCTGCACACCGAGCTCCACAATAACCCCGGAGGAGCCGAGATCCACGCCGCCCCACTGACAGCCCCCGGCGGTGACAGGGACTTCGCAGGCTGACTGCGTTCTCGGGCGTGGGCTCACCGCGGCTTCGTCGATGCAAGAATACCACCCAGGCCTCCCAGTAAAACTGTCACCAAAAATTATTCATGGCTGCGATAATGGCAAATTATATACGAAGGAGATCTGTGGCAATGGCAGGACAGGTGCCAGAGACGGAGAGGCTGGTGGAGGCGGGGGTGGGGCTGAGGGTCCCTCCGAAACTGCCATCGGGAACCGCTGGGCACAGCCCGCCCGTCACGGACCACACCCTCCCCTCGGGCCGCAGGGACGCAGGAGGACCGGCGTCTACGGAAGGAGGAGGCCTGGACAGACCCTCCCCACAAAGGAACACAAGGGAGGTGACAGGCTGCCAGGCAGGCTCCCAGGAGCAGAGGGGACCCTCTGACAGGGGAGCCAGGAAGGTGTCCTCCAGGGGGCGGCGCTGAGCTGCCTGGGAGGGGGGGTCAGGCAGGTTTCAGACACTCGCAGTGGGAAGGGACACGGCACGTAAAGGGAGACAGGCTATGCCACCCAGACAAGCTTTTAACCTACGTGCCTTCGTCCAGAAGCTGGACGGCAAGGAAACAAGGAGGCTCAGAAAACAGGGCGGCCGCGTCCCAGCACGTGGTTGAGCGGCACAGGCCGCTCCAGGCTCCCACTCCTGCCGGAGGGGCTGCCGCCGGCCTCGTCCACCTGCAACAGGGCCTTCTTCGCCTGTCTGCTCCTGGGGACACTCCACCCCTGGCTCTGGTCACGTGCGGGCAAAGTGGCACGGGTAATCCGGACAAGACAAGCAAGCTTTTCTTCAAAAATGTGACGCATGGGGAGGAGGGGTGCGGAGGGCTGGGGGGGACCTCGGATGCCCACGGCCCCGCGCGGTCTCGCAGTCACTGACGCGGGAGGTGCGGGCACAGGGAAAGTGGCACCTGAGTGGCGGTGGAGGGGGAGTCAGGACGCCAGAGCCAGGAGGGGCTATTTTGGGCAATTAACACAGGAGCAGGGATACTTTTTCTTCTCTGGAACGTCTGCTGGGGGTCAGACATTGATAGGGACGCCTGGTGGCCGGTGGCCGGGGAGAGGGAAGGGAAGCGTTTCCGTGTCTCCGTCCCGGCAGCCCCCTCCCCACGCACCTCCCTCCCTCCTTACCCGGTTTTGTCTCAGCGACTGGAGCATGTTCTAATTTTGTCATTCGAGCCATCTGACTTTCGCTGCTCTGAACAAACAAAACCTAATTTAGTCAGAGATGTTTTAAGTCATAACAATGACGGATGGCCAGGGTTCAGGTGTGGTGGAATATTTAAATACCTAGTCTATATTTTTCTGATATAAAGACAGACAGCTTTTTGTACTCTGATTAATTATGATTTTGCATTTCAGGGGAAAGGCGCGGGGGGGAGGGGAGGGGGGAGGAAAAAAATCGCCTTTTCTATTCTACATTATTAATTGGTTATTTAATTAGGAATTCTCCGAGCTTCAGATGTTGGGAAGCTCACTCTGTGCGTGGGTTTTTTTTTTAAAAAAAAAAAAAAAGAAAGAAAGAAAAGCGAGCTCCATCCTGTTGCCTTTTTGTATCTTGTGAAGGTCACAATAAGACGTGACTGTTTGGCATAGCAGCCGTGAATTATGCCACCCAGACAAGCTTTTAACCTATGTGCCTTCGCTCCGAGGGAGACACGCGGGCATGTGCGCACTCTAAACCGTTCTCTATTGAAGAGGATTCAATCACCATAATGAATCGGAGGCCAGGCAGCAATCTTCCGCGCTGAAAAGAATTTCTAAAAGATTGTGGAATTTGTAAAGCCGAGAGCTCGCGGACTCAATGGCAGCGTAGGTGAACCTGCTCTTCGCCGGGCCCCGGGCAGTCATAATATTTAGGACCCACCGTGGAGTGTTGCAGGGACCCTCGGGTGGCTCCCCTTTTCCCAGTTTTTTCCCCCCCCCCTTCCTGCAGGAAGATGTCCCGGGTGCTGGCGTAGCCCCGCCGATGACAGCGGGGTCAGCTGCGTCTGCCCACACTCATGCCAGCTCCTGTGCCGGGCGAGGGGGGGGCTGCAGTCTGCAGAGACTGGGGGCCGGGGGCCGAGGTCAGGGGCAGGGTGGCGAAAGGGTCCCCCTTTCCGGCCCATCAAGCCCACCTCCCTGTCCCACGGAGACAGTAAGTGCCCTGTCCGATCTTAGAGCCTGGTTGGGAACCGTTCCCTTATTAATACAATAATTATTTCTCTCTGACAGAACCATTTATAACCATCTACTCTGTGTCCAACTGGCCCTGTGTCCATTAATCAATGGACACGGGGACGGCTGTCATCACCTCTGTGACGACGGCTTAGCGGCTCCAGCAGCCCCTGCGGGTGGACGCGGACCAGGCGGGGATGGAGCCTCTCTGGCTCCCGGTGGGGCGGCGTCTCCCGGGGGGCCCAGGTGCTGTCCACTGTGCCTCAGGGCCCGGGGACCCCTGCGGGCCTGGGGAGCCGTCTCACAGCGCTCTGGCCACCCGAGCAGCATGGAGGAGGCGGCACGGGCCCCAAGGGGGACTAACACCCTCATGGTGTCCTCGGGGCTGGAGGCCCAGTTGCAGAGGGGGCGGGGAGCCTGCGGACAGGCTGGGAGTGTGTCCCGTTAGCGGAGGCTGTCCCGGGAAGGAGCTGCGGGATCCCTGGGGACCCTGTCGTCTCTGATCCTCGTAGTTTTGAGCGGAGCCATGAACAGGCACGGGGCTTGGCAGGCAGGTGAGCCAGCGCTCTGTGACGGCCTCTCCAGCACTCGCTGTCTGCGTCCCGGGGGGCCGCCAGGCTGCAGGCGGCCAGCTCCGCACTCGGGGCTCCAGCCTCTCGGCCTCCACGCTGCTTGTCCCCTCCGCCCTCTGGAGAGTCGCCATGGGGACTCGGAAGAAACACGCTCAGTGATGTGGACGAACGAGGAGACAGGCCGAGCCCGGTGCGTGTGAGGAAGAGGAGGAGACGGGCCCGGTGCGTGTGAGGAAGAGGAGGAGACGGGCCCGGTGCGTGTGAGGAAGAGGAGGAGACGGGCCCGGTGCGTGTGAGGAAGAGGAGGAGACGGGCCCGGTGCGTGTGAGGAAGAGGAGGAGACGGGCCCGGTGCGTGTGAGGAAGAGGAGGAGACAGGCCCGGTGCGTGTGAGGAAGAGGAGGAGACAGGCCGAGCCCGGTGCGTGTGAGGAAGAGGAGGACACGGGCCCGGTGCGTGTGAGGAAGAGGAGGACACGGGCCGGGCCCGGTGAGTGTGAGGAAGAGGAGGAGACGGGCCCGGTGCGTGTGAGGAAGAGGAGGAGACGGGCCCGGTGCGTGTGAGGAAGAGGAGGAGACGGGCCCGGTGCGTGTGAGGAAGAGGAGGACACGGGCCCGGTGCGTGTGAGGAAGAGGAGGACACGGGCCCGGTGCGTGTGAGGAAGAGGAGGAGATGGGCCCGGTGCGTGTGAGGAAGAGGAGGAGACGGGCCCGGTGCGTGTGAGGAAGAGGAGGAGACAGGCCCGGTGCGTGTGAGGAAGAGGAGGACACGGGCCGGGCCCGGTGCGTGTGAGGAAGAGGAGGACACGGGCCCGGTGCGTGTGAGGAAGAGGGGGAGACGGGCCCGGTGCGTGTGAGGAAGAGGAGGACACGGGCCCGGTGCGTGTGAGGAAGAGGGGGAGACGGGCCCGGTGCGTGTGAGGAAGAGGAGGAGACGGGCCCGGTGCGTGTGAGGAAGAGGAGGAGACGGGCCCGGTGCGTGTGAGGAAGAGGAGGACACGGGCCGGGCCCGGTGAGTGTGAGGAAGAGGAGGAGACGGGCCCGGTGCGTGTGAGGAAGAGGAGGAGACGGGCCCGGTGCGTGTGAGGAAGAGGAGGAGACAGGCCGAGCCCGGTGCGTGTGAGGAAGAGGAGGAGACGGGCCCGGTGCGTGTGAGGAAGAGGAGGAGACGGGCCCGGTGCGTGTGAGGAAGAGGAGGAGACGGGCCCGGTGCGTGTGAGGAAGAGGAGGACACGGGCCCGGTGCGTGTGAGGAAGAGGAGGACACGGGCCCGGTGCGTGTGAGGAAGAGGAGGAGACAGGCCGAGCCCGGTGAGTGTGAGGAAGAGGAGGAGACGGGCCCGGTGAGTGTGAGGAAGAGGAGGAGACGGGCCCGGTGCGTGTGAGGAAGAGGAGGAGACAGGCCGAGCCCGGTGCGTGTGAGGAAGAGGAGGAGACGGGCCCGGTGCGTGTGAGGAAGAGGAGGAGACGGGCCCGGTGCGTGTGAGGAAGAGGAGGAGACGGGCCCGGTGCGTGTGAGGAAGAGGAGGAGACGGGCCCGGTGCGTGTGAGGAAGAGGAGGAGACGGGCCCGGTGCGTGTGAGGAAGAGGAGGACACGGGCCCGGTGCGTGTGAGGAAGAGGAGGACACGGGCCCGGTGCGTGTGAGGAAGAGGAGGACGCGGGCCCGGTGCGTGTGAGGAAGAGGAGGAGACAGGCCGAGCCCGGTGCGTGTGAGGAAGAGGAGGACACGGGCCCGGTGCGTGTGAGGAAGAGGAGGACACGGGCCCGGTGCGTGTGAGGAAGAGGAGGGGACGGGCCCGGTGCGTGTGAGGAAGAGGGGGAGACGGGCCCGGTGCGTGTGAGGAAGAGGAGGAGACGGGCCCGGTGCGTGTGAGGAAGAGGAGGAGACGGGCCCGGTGCGTGTGAGGAAGAGGAGGAGACGGGCCCGGTGCGTGTGAGGAAGAGGGGGAGACGGGCCCGGTGCGTGTGAGGAAGAGGAGGACACGGGCCCGGTGCGTGTGAGGAAGAGGAGGAGACAGGCCGAGCCCGGTGCGTGTCAGGAAGAGGAGGACACGGGCCCGGTGCGTGTGAGGAAGAGGAGGACACGGGCCCGGTGCGTGTGAGGAAGAGGGGGAGACGGGCCCGGTGCGTGTGAGGAAGAGGAGGACACGGGCCCGGTGCGTGTGAGGAAGAGGAGGAGACGGGCCCGGTGCGTGTGAGGAAGAGGAGGAGACAGGCCGAGCCCGGTGCGTGTCAGGAAGAGGAGGACACGGGCCCGGTGCGTGTGAGGAAGAGGAGGACACGGGCCCGGTGCGTGTGAGGAAGAGGAGGACACGGGCCCGGTGCGTGTGAGGAAGAGGGGGAGACGGGCCCGGTGCGTGTGAGGAAGAGGAGGAGACGGGCCCGGTGCGTGTGAGGAAGAGGAGGAGACGGGCCCGGTGCGTGTGAGGAAGAGGAGGAGACGGGCCCGGTGCGTGTGAGGAAGAGGAGGACACGGGCCGGGCCCGGTGAGTGTGAGGAAGAGGAGGAGACGGGCCCGGTGCGTGTGAGGAAGAGGAGGAGACGGGCCCGGTGCGTGTGAGGAAGAGGGGGAGACAGGCCGAGCCCGGTGCGTGTGAGGAAGAGGAGGAGACGGGCCCGGTGCGTGTGAGGAAGAGGAGGAGACGGGCCCGGTGCGTGTGAGGAAGAGGAGGAGACGGGCCCGGTGCGTGTGAGGAAGAGGAGGACACGGGCCCGGTGCGTGTGAGGAAGAGGAGGACACGGGCCCGGTGCGTGTGAGGAAGAGGAGGAGACAGGCCGAGCCCGGTGAGTGTGAGGAAGAGGAGGAGACGGGCCCGGTGAGTGTGAGGAAGAGGAGGAGACGGGCCCGGTGCGTGTGAGGAAGAGGAGGAGACAGGCCGAGCCCGGTGCGTGTGAGGAAGAGGAGGAGACGGGCCCGGTGCGTGTGAGGAAGAGGAGGAGACGGGCCCGGTGCGTGTGAGGAAGAGGAGGAGACGGGCCCGGTGCGTGTGAGGAAGAGGAGGAGACGGGCCCGGTGCGTGTGAGGAAGAGGAGGAGACGGGCCCGGTGCGTGTGAGGAAGAGGAGGACACGGGCCCGGTGCGTGTGAGGAAGAGGAGGACACGGGCCCGGTGCGTGTGAGGAAGAGGAGGACGCGGGCCCGGTGCGTGTGAGGAAGAGGAGGAGACAGGCCGAGCCCGGTGCGTGTGAGGAAGAGGAGGACACGGGCCCGGTGCGTGTGAGGAAGAGGAGGACACGGGCCCGGTGCGTGTGAGGAAGAGGAGGGGACGGGCCCGGTGCGTGTGAGGAAGAGGGGGAGACGGGCCCGGTGCGTGTGAGGAAGAGGAGGAGACGGGCCCGGTGCGTGTGAGGAAGAGGAGGAGACGGGCCCGGTGCGTGTGAGGAAGAGGAGGAGACGGGCCCGGTGCGTGTGAGGAAGAGGGGGAGACGGGCCCGGTGCGTGTGAGGAAGAGGAGGACACGGGCCCGGTGCGTGTGAGGAAGAGGAGGAGACAGGCCGAGCCCGGTGCGTGTCAGGAAGAGGAGGACACGGGCCCGGTGCGTGTGAGGAAGAGGAGGACACGGGCCCGGTGCGTGTGAGGAAGAGGGGGAGACGGGCCCGGTGCGTGTGAGGAAGAGGAGGACACGGGCCCGGTGCGTGTGAGGAAGAGGAGGAGACGGGCCCGGTGCGTGTGAGGAAGAGGAGGAGACAGGCCGAGCCCGGTGCGTGTCAGGAAGAGGAGGACACGGGCCCGGTGCGTGTGAGGAAGAGGAGGACACGGGCCCGGTGCGTGTGAGGAAGAGGAGGACACGGGCCCGGTGCGTGTGAGGAAGAGGGGGAGACGGGCCCGGTGCGTGTGAGGAAGAGGAGGAGACGGGCCCGGTGCGTGTGAGGAAGAGGGGGAGACGGGCCCGGTGCGTGTGAGGAAGAGGGGGAGACGGGCCCGGTGCGTGTGAGGAAGAGGGGGAGACGGGCCCGGTGCGTGTGAGGAAGAGGAGGAGACGGGCCCGGTGCGTGTGAGGAAGAGGGGGAGACGGGCCCGGTGCGTGTGAGGAAGAGGGGGAGACGGGCCCGGTGCGTGTGAGGAAGAGGAGGAGACGGGCCCGGTGCGTGTGAGGAAGAGGAGGACACGGGCCCGGTGCGTGTGAGGAAGAGGAGGACACGGGCCCGGTGCGTGTGAGGAAGAGGAGGAGACGGGCCCGGTGCGTGTGAGGAAGAGGGGGAGACGGGCCCGGTGCGTGTGAGGAAGAGGAGGACACGGGCCCGGTGCGTGTGAGGAAGAGGAGGAGACGGGCCCGGTGCGTGTGAGGAAGAGGAGGACACGGGCCCGGTGCGTGTGAGGAAGAGGAGGACACGGGCCCGGTGCGTGTGAGGAAGAGGAGGACACGGGCCCGGTGCATGTGAGGAAGAGGAGGGGACGGGCCCGGTGCGTGTGAGGAAGAGGGGGAGACGGGCCCGGTGCGTGTGAGGAAGAGGAGGAGACGGGCCCGGTGCGTGTCAGGAAGAGGAGGACACGGGCCCGGTGCGTGTGAGGAAGAGGAGGAGACGGGCCCGGTGCGTGTGAGGAAGAGGAGGAGACGGGCCCGGTGCGTGTGAGGAAGAGGAGGACACGGGCCCGGTGCGTGTGAGGAAGAGGAGGACACGGGCCCGGTGCGTGTGAGGAAGAGGAGGAGACGGGCCCGGTGCGTGTGAGGAAGAGGGGGAGACGGGCCCGGTGCGTGTGAGGAAGAGGAGGACACGGGCCCGGTGCGTGTGAGGAAGAGGAGGAGACAGGCCCGGTGCGTGTGAGGAAGAGGAGGACACGGGCCCGGTGCATGTGAGGAAGAGGAGGACACGGGCCCGGTGCGTGTGAGGAAGAGGAGGACACGGGCCCGGTGCGTGTGAGGAAGAGGAGGACACGGGCCCGGTGCGTGTGAGGAAGAGGGGGAGACGGGCCCGGTGCGTGTGAGGAAGAGGAGGGGACGGGCCCGGTGCGTGTGAGGAAGAGGAGGAGACGGGCCCGGTGCGTGTGAGGAAGAGGGGGAGACGGGCCCGGTGCGTGTGAGGAAGAGGAGGAGACGGGCCCGGTGCGTGTCAGGAAGAGGAGGACACGGGCCCGGTGCGTGTGAGGAAGAGGAGGACACGGGCCCGGTGCGTGTGAGGAAGAGGAGGAGACGGGCCCGGTGCGTGTGAGGAAGAGGAGGACACGGGCCCGGTGCGTGTGAGGAAGAGGAGGAGACGGGCCCGGTGCGTGTGAGGAAGAGGAGGAGACGGGCCCGGTGCGTGTGAGGAAGAGGAGGACACGGGCCCGGTGCGTGTGAGGAAGAGGAGGACACGGGCCCGGTGCGTGTGAGGAAGAGGAGGAGACGGGCCCGGTGCGTGTGAGGAAGAGGAGGAGACGGGCCCGGTGCGTGTGAGGAAGAGGAGGAGACGGGCCCGGTGCGTGTGAGGAAGAGGAGGAGACAGGCCGAGCCCGGTGCGTGTGAGGAAGAGGGGGAGACGGGCCCGGTGCGTGTGAGGAAGAGGAGGACACGGGCCCGGTGCGTGTGAGGAAGAGGAGGAGACAGGCCGAGCCCGGTGCGTGTGAGGAAGAGGAGGGGACGGGCCCGGTGCGTGTGAGGAAGAGGAGGGGACGGGCCCGGTGCGTGTGAGGAAGAGGAGGGGACGGGCCCGGTGCGTGTGAGGAAGAGGAGGAGACGGGCCCGGTGCGTGTGAGGAAGAGGAGACGGCCCCGGCGTGCCCGGGCAGGACGACCCAGGTCACGGGCTAAGGAGGGGTGTGGAGAGTGAGCCCACCAGAGACAGAAGGAGGCCCAGAAACAGAGCTTGGTGCTCGGGTGTGGCCAGGACCAAAGTCACACCAGAGCAGCCGAGGGGAGGACAGAGAATGACCGCCGTCTGCAAAGAGGAGGAACCGGCCTCCTCCTCAGGCCACACTGGGAGACCGGGTGGGCGGGGTCAGGACGTCAGTGTTAAAAACACAACTCTGTGCTCCTTAGTAGAAAATGTCTAAATGCCACTTAGATCTTGGGGTAGGAATAGATTTTTCTAAAATGACTTATCGTGGACTATAAAGGAAAAGATTAATACATTCAACTCAAAAGATTTTCTTTTTTAGCAGAGACAGATAGACAGGGACAGATAGACAGGGAGAGAGATGAGAAGCATCAACTCATAGTTGTGTAACTTTAGTTGTTCACTGATTGCTTTCTCATACGTGCCTTAACTGGGGGGCTCCAGCCGAGCCAGTGACCCTTTGCTCAAGCCAGCAACCTTGGGCTCAAGTCAGTGACCTTAGGCCCAAGCCAGTGACCATGGGATCATGTCAATGATTCCACGCTCAAGTCGGTGACCCTGTGCTCATGTTCAACCCAGCGACCTCAGGGTTTTGAACCTGGGTCCTCAGCGCCCCAGGCTGACGCTCTATCCATTGCGCCTCCACCTGGTCAATCAAAAAATTAAGACTTTTCCATTTATCAAGATACCTTCGAGCCCTGGCCGGTTGGCTCAGCGGTAGAGCGTCGGCCTGGCGTGCAGGGGTCCCGGGTTCGATTCCCAGCCAGGGCACACAGGAGAAGCGCCCATTTGCTTCTCCACCCCTCCCCCTCTCCTTCCTCTCTGTCTCTCTCTTCCCCTCCCGCAGCCAAGGCTCCATTGGAGCAAAGATGGCCCGGGCGTTGGGGATGGCTCCTTGGCCTCTGCCCCAGGCGCTAGAGTGGCTCTGGTCGCGGCAGAGCGACGCCCCGGAGGGGCAGAGCGTCGCCCCTGGTGGGCGTGCCGGGTGGATCCCAGTCGGGGGCATGCGGGAGTCTGTCTGACTGTCTCTCCCCGTTT
Source organism: Saccopteryx leptura (assembly GCF_036850995.1). Classification (NCBI taxonomy): domain Eukaryota; kingdom Metazoa; phylum Chordata; class Mammalia; order Chiroptera; family Emballonuridae; genus Saccopteryx; species Saccopteryx leptura. The sequence goes on from NC_089511.1 coordinate 2,183,852, forward strand.
CCAGCTTCCGAAAAATACAAAAAAAAAAAGATACCTTTGAAAGTAAAAAAGAAAATATTTGCCACACACATAACTGACAAAACTTAACCTCCCAAACGTACTGCTCTGCTCCTCAGTAAGAGCACTTACATCCCTCTGGGAAAACGGGATGACAACCTTGCACGGAGCAGGTGCGTGCTGGAGCAGAGGGGGTGCTGTGCAAAGCGTGGGGGTGTCCATCCACCAGGCTGCCCCCCTGAGACTCATAGAGCAGAGTGTCGGAGGTCAACTGCAACTGAAAAAATCCACACTTTTTAAAAAAGAATAATGCACGAGGGGTATCAACAGGCACTTCACCAAAGAGTAAATATACAGACGGCCATTATGTTTGTGTTAAAAGAGCCCACAGACTGAACACTTGCGTCCTCCAAGGTCATGAGTGGAAGCCCCCATTCCTGATGTGATGGTAAGGGCGGGGCCCTCTGGGGGCACAGGTCATGAGGGTGGGGCCCCCATGAATGGGATCAGTGCCCCTGGTAAGAAGAGGCTCTCTCCTCCGGGTGAGGATGCACACGCAAGGGGGCAGCCCCTGAGCATTGGGGAGGGCGACCCCGCCTGGGAAGCCGCAGCACCAGCACCTTGGTCCCGGACCTCCAGCCTCCAGAACCTTCCATTGCCCGTGGCGTTTGTTAGCGCAGCCTGGGCAGACGAAGGCGTGTATCCCGCGGGTTCTGCATCTCTGGAGAGCCCTGACACTCTCACCGATGTGTGCCCTCAGGTCTCTTTACAAAGGAGGGCCCCATCCTGTTCTCTCAGAACATCAACCACGTCGTGGGCGCTGGCTCACGTGGTGGAAGTCTTTAAAAACCGTTTTAATAGCTACGAGCACGTTTTTATAATTGACTCTAACCCGGTTCCTTCTTGTCCGACACTCAGACGTTCCCAGGGTTTCACCGCTGTGTCTTATGTTGCAACCGCAGGCTGGGGACACGGCCTTCCCGTCTCCGATTCTCTTGTTTTTGAGCGGCACCATGAACAGGCCCTGGGCTCTGTTCTGGCCTCTCCAGCACTCTCTGTCCGCGTCCCGGGGGGCGGCCAGGCTGCAGGCGCCCACTCCGCACCCTGGGCTCCGGCCTCTCGGCCTCCACGCTGCTTGTCCCCTCCCTCGGGACGTCCCTGGGGCCCCTGTCCCTGCACCTCTGTCCCCTCGTCCCTCCGCACCCTCTGCCGCCAAGGCCTCGGTCACCACCCACTCCCAACCGCCAGGCAGGGCCACGGCCGCCACCACTGGTTCTCGATGTCCCTCCGTGCCTTTGTGACGGGCCCGACCCCAAACCCCTGCGGCTGCAACGTCTCACAGTGACTCTCACAAGCCCTAGCAGGGACTCTGGAGATGAGGGAAGGCCAGGGAGGAGGGTCAGACGGGAAGCCCTCTGCAGCGAGGACAGGCTGGGGGTCAGCCCACGGGCAGCCGGGCAAGCGAGATGTGTGAGCTGCTCAAGTGAGCCCCACCCGTGACCCATCGTTCCCGCCGGCGCCCAGCCTCCCGGCCTGCCCAGCACGCGGGGAGTCTGACGCTGGACCTGGGAAACATCCCCCCGTGCTGGCCCCCACTCACTCGAGGGTCCTCAGGTCACCAGCCCACCGCGCCCAGAGGATGGTGACACGACACAAGGTAGGACCTGTTCATCAAGGACAGAGGGGCCAAAGGAAATCTTCAAAGGACAAAGGACATTTGTGCTCAGCCCTGCAGGAAAGACGGACAGTCACCACCTTCCTTCTAAGCTCCTCCCACCCAGGAGTCCATCCCGGACGCACGGCCTCCCCCACGGTGCCACCCTGAGGTCTACACAAAGCTCAGAGAGTGGGACAGCTTGTCCAAGCGCCACCCACTAGGAGGGGACAGCCCTACACCACGGGGGGCACCAGCTCAGGGTTCTGGAGAACAGCTTGTGCGTTTGGTTAAAGGGCCAGTCCACGGTCCCAAAACGTGAGGCTCCCTGAAACTTCTCTCCAACAGCTCCAAAGGAACGAAGAGACAGTCCCCTGGGGGCTCACGAAGGAGGTCCCCCCAAGAACACACCAGGCACCTTTTCTAAGACAGCGGTCGGCTTCCACCTCAGACTATTCCCCGGGACGTCCTCGAAGACGCCAACACCAAGTCCTCAGGATTTACAGCTGTGGAAGGGGACCTTTCCTCCTGGGGACGTCTGCCGTGTGCACTCGACGGCCAGCTTGTGGGTGCGGCCAGCTTGTGGGTGCGGCCAGCTTGTGGGTGGGGCCCGCCCATCAGCGGGGAGACCCCGGGCCTGGGCCCCCTGCGCCGCACCCCACAGGCCTCGCGTTACACGGCAGCAGCCCGGTGAGGTCTGCTGTTGACATCTCGGCGTTAGCTGGCTCTTGTCAGTGGCGGCAGCCTGAGAAATCCCATCCGAAGGGCTGCTCTTTATTAAATTTGCGAGATAACGAAACTGCGGCTGACACAGAGCCTCCCCTCCCTCTGCAAAGTCATAAACAGCGGCCGGGGACCCTCGAGTAATGTCACACGCACTGTACGTCCGTTCCAACAGAAACGTCACCGGTGGCCAGAGGGTCTGAGCAGGACCAGGGCATCCTGTATTCAGGTCTCAGGGGACCCCTTCCTCCCTCTTCACAACAGCCACCAGTGTGCAGAGACCTCGGGGCGTGGGGACAGGGCAGGGGGGAGACAGCTGAGGACGGGCCGTCCCCATGAGCCGCTTCCTTGAGCTCCGCTGGACCAAACTTTGTCCTAGAATCTTCTGTGCAACTCCTTTAGACGCCATCGGTGACATAATTCCTGTTTTGCTTTTTTGTCTTCTTCTTTTTTGCCAGCCATTCTATAATGATAAATAAAACAATGGCCGGCAAACACTGAGACCTCTCATCAATGTCATTGTGAAAAGGGCCCAGATAAATGAGTCCCGGCATCAAAGGCAGATGACATGGCTGACCATGTATCATCTTCTGTGCATTGAACGTAGCCTTTGTAAAGACAGAGCGGTAATAAAAGTGGTATTGTGCGCTCTGAAAGGCTGTGTGGGTCTGTGCATGACTAATCTGTCTTTCTGCATTATTTTATTCAATCTTCTCTGACTTTATGCCTTTGACATTTTTGCTACACTCAGTAAATTTGAGTGAATAGGCAATTTTAAAGAATTTTTATAGGGCTTCAGAGAAGTCATATGCAGACTGTATCTTTGTTCAAATTTAACAGTTTAAATATTTCCTTTGTCTAGGGTGCAGAGTAATTTTTAGACAAAAAGAGAAAGAAAGAGAAAAAGAAAGAAAGAAAAAGAAAGAAAGAAAGAAAGAAAGAAAGAAAGAAAGAAAGAAAGAAAGAAAGAAAGAAAGAAAGAGCTTTAAACCTTATGGTTTTAATAATGTTTCCTGGAACAGTTCAATTATTTAAAAAAAGAAAAGAAAAAGAAAAAAGAGCAAACCTTTTTATTCTGGGGGAGCTGCCCAACTTTTGCCACCGTCTTGTTTTATAAAGCGGAGTCTGGCCCCTTGGTGAAGCGGAGGGCACACTCCTCTCCGGAGTCGGGGGTGCAGAAGACGCCACTGAGGGGGGACCGCGTGGGGCCCGGGGTCCAGGAGCGCCTCGCTGGGGATCACCGCACTTCCTGACGTCGGGGGTGCAGAAGACGCCACTGAGGGGGGACCGCGTGGGGTCCGGGGTCCCGGAGGGCCTCGCTGGGGATCACCGCACTTCCTGACGTCGGGGGTGCAGAAGACACCACTGAGGGGGGACCGCGTGGGGCCCGGGGTCCAGGAGGGCCTCGCTGGGAATCACCGCACTTCCTGACGTCGGGGGTGCAGAAGACACCACTGAGGGGGGACCGCGTGGGGCCCGGGGTCCAGGAGGGCCTCGCTGGGGATCACCGCACTTCCTGACTTCGTACTGAAGAAGTAAATAATGACTTCCCTGCGTGTCTTTAATTTACTGTGGCCCGTTGTTACCAGTCCATTAGCTCCTCTGTGGCGTGCAAAGCGCAGCAGCTCTGATCACCTCCACTGCGGAGAGGCGCGCAGTACAGGGTCAACCCGGCCTCCTCCGCCAAGTGGGCAGAGGTCTCCTCACGACCTCCACGCGCAGGGTGCGCGCCCTCCTGCTCAGGGAAACCTCAGGTCCCCTGGTAAAACTACGGGCCTCACAATTGTTGCGGTCTGTGCTGTTCACAAGATTATTAAACTACATAAAGTGAGGGGACACATCACAGGAGCCCGTGCAGATGGGTCCATAGAGCCAGTCCCCCATTGGACGGTATCTAGCAAATCGAATCACGGGGAAGCCCAGGGTGACATCCAACAGGATGACTGAAAACTTACATTTAGTATCTCTGAGGGGCTTGGCTTTTAAGTAACTGAGAAGTGTGGAATTTCAGGCAACTTGATCTGCATGCCCTCGGGCTCGAGGACTGGCGAGCCCAGGCCAAGTGGAGGCAGTCCTCCCAAATACATGGGGAGCTCAGGGCACAGAGCTGCTGCCGAGGGCTTTCTGGGGAACAGCCTGCCTCCGGCCAGCTCACCGCTCTGTGCCAGGCTAGAGGCCCATCCCTGCCCCACGGCGCTGAGGGCTGCGCAGGGAATGCAAAGGTTCCTCCCAGGGGAAGCAGGGAGAGCGGACAGAGCACGGACCTTCCACATTCCTTCTCAGGAAGCAGGAGGACGGCCCCAGCCCACATACAGCAAAGTCACTGGTCACAAGGGCCCTGGAGCTGACCCTGCCCACACCCCATGCACGCCAAGGGGAAGACAGCCGCCCTCTGGCTGAGAACACAGGGCAGTCAGCACGCAGGGCCAATGCGGCGTCCCGGACACCCGTCACCATCTAGCAGGAGACCTGGGTTTGTGACGTTGGGTCAACAGATGGACACGGCCCATTTCCACTGAGACGGAAACATGACCCATCTTGCTTCGTAGAAGACACCAATGCTCTTCATCACTGCGAAACGCCGGACATGGGCACGGCTCCCGCACACCGGGGTGGGGGCGGCATGGCTCCTGCTCCCGTGAAGGACGGCCCTGCTCGCTCCTGCGAGGGGACCGGGCCACCTTCCCCTTTATGAACCGTCGTCATAAAACTGCACAAACAACAGACACGTCCCTAATGAGCGATGACAGGTTCCTCATTGATTTATCTGACTCCGATCCTAAGCAGAGGGTCTGCTCTCGGGTCTGTCTCTGCACATCTTTATTCGATAATAAAACTTAGAAATGCAACAACCCACTATGTCCAAAAAAGGAAAACAAAACGTCCTCCAACTCACAGAGATGGCACCCGTGTTACCAAAGCAGAACCCAGGGGTTTGCATTTTCGGATCCTAGTCCCGCCCAGGTGGACGGGGGAGGAGGGGCCCGCACCGTTCCCTGCGCCACCACCACCCACCAGACCGCCTGGCCTGCATGCTTGGGCACCTTCCGGGGCTGTGACTAGCCTCCAGCCCGGAGAGGCGGGGGGCCCAGACCTCCAAATACAGCTCTGTCATGCTTTACAGGCCCTCTCTCCACACCAGCGTGAACGAGGGGGGGAAACCGGTTGCCTAGGAAACCCTCCAGTCCTGGTAATTATGACTGTACTGACTGCACACCCCACCTATAACAGAAATGAATAATAATTTATCACCGCTGACTGGCAGCTCGCTCTGCGTCGCGGCCTCTGCTCGCCGCTGCCCCCTGCTGGCGAGCACGTGCGGGGCGAGCTGGGGAGGAGCCATCCCCCACCACCACCCCCATCCTTCCACCACCCAGTTCTGAATCTCGTTCAAAAAGCAAATTGCTGCCGGATCGATCGATCGAGCAGAAATGAAAAGTGCTCTGTGTCTGTGCGGTCGGGTGGCGGGGGTGGAGCCACCTAATGGCAGCTGGTCATCTCAATTAAAAGCCATTTCATATTCGGACATGAACTGGACCTCCCCCCAAAAGGCGCTTAATCAGGTTAACCGCCACAAGGAAGAGTAACAGTGTCTCAGGTTTAGTAAGAGTAACAGTATCTCAGGTTAACGGTCTCCTCCAGGAAGAGTAGCAGTGTCTCAGGTTTAGTAAGAGTAACAGTGTCTCAGGTTAACAGCCGGAGGAAGAGTAACAGTGTCTCAGGTTAAGAGAAACAGTGTCTCAGGTTTAGTAAGAGTTAACAGTATCTCAGGTTAACTGCCTCCTCCAGGAAGAGTAACAGTGTCACAGGTTAACAATGGGAGGAAGAGTAACAGTGTCTCAGGTTAAGAGTAACAGTGTCTCAGGTTTAGTAAGAGTAACAGTATCTCAGGTTAACCGCCTCCTCCAGGAAGAGTAACAGTGTCTCATGTTAAGTAAGAGTAACAGTGTCTCAGGTTAAGAGTAACAGTGTCTCAGGTTAAGGAAGAGTAACAGTGTCTCAGGTTAACCACAGGAGGAACAGTAACAGCATCTCTGCGATGAGCCCTGATCTGCGACTCTGGGCTACTTCTCTCCAAGTCTGGAACTGGATCCCGAGTGGAGTGGCTCTAAGTAAGACGGTCTCTGGCGGGTTGGATTAAACCACGTCATTAGCAAAGATGGTCCACGCGTCTCCGGTGGCCAGGGCCGCGGCACCGGGTGACGAGCTCCTCCGTGGGAAGGAGAGTTTTGCTCAGAAAGGAGAGCATTCGTAGCGATTGGCTGGATTTGATTTAGAAGACATGGCAGGAGTTGGCAAAATTCACATATCACGGAGGTAATGTGGGTTAGAATGCAGCTATTTGTAATCAAAAATACTGCGTGCCAGACACACGCATCTGATTCCCCAGCACCCTGAACCCTCTCTGTGGAAGTCGGGGCTCGGCTGAAACGAACAGCAGAGACAGCCGCCCACACCTCCGCCGGTGGCGGTGCAGTCACTGCCACTTCCAGTCCCCACCAGGCTCGGCCGGGCCATGCGGGCGGGGTCTGGCACGGCTGATCCGCCTGGCCGTGACCTCTCGGGTCCGAGCACCCCCCCCCCCGTGAGGATGGGGTTTCCACGGAAGAAGCGGGTTCAGGGCGCAGCCCCGGGCACTGGGCCCCACGCTCACGGGTTCTCCATCAGGCACTTGGACCTTCCCGTCAGGGTTCAGAAGGAAAAAGGACACATGGCCCTCAGGTCACTGAAGCTACTGAATGCCACCCAGATGGAGGGTGTGCAGGGTGGCGATGGGGGACGCCCAAGGCCTGGCCACTGAGACCCAGGCGCCAATACCACACATCACAGGGACGCTGCCACCCGGGCCCTACCTAGTTCATTACGTTGTCACCTGGCTAATTTTCCAAAAATATTTTGGAAGTCAGATTTTTTGTTTTCTTACCTTGAATCAATTCTAGGTACTGTTCATGACAACTTATCTCCTTGCTTTTCAGAAATCAACAAATTTCCAAAAATTTCTCCTAATTCTTCAGAGATTTTGTGTGGTTCTCACACTCCACAGCCTTGGAGGGCTGACCCCTTCTGAAGGGCCCTCAGAGATCCGGTCTGGAATACACAACCACCACCCACGGCTCCAGCACACAGACAGTGAGAGCAGCGCTCGGGCCAGGCCCGGGGGAAGCCCCCAGGTGTCCCCCCAGGGCCCACGGCCTGAGTACACCCACCTGCCAACCTGAGCACACCCACCTGCCAACACGTGTGCGCAGCCTCACTGTCCTAGGGGGGAGGGGGGGTCTGTTCGCTGCTCCTGGAAAGGTTCCAGTCACCGCAGAGAATAAACTCACTTCCCACACCCAGACCATAGCTGGACCCAGGCAGCTCTAGCCAGCGCACGGCTGGCCACCTTAGGAAACCCCAGCTCGCTCTACAGGACAAACTCGTTCCCACTAAACCGTTCCCCAGCTTGAACCAGTGCCCTTCCCAAACAGGACCCGTCACCAGATCACCCCAGACTTCCAACACCCCAGATACACACGGGCAAAGAAAACTGTGGTTCCCAAGAAAACATTCTCAGTCCGCAGACACGTTCACCGAGAGACCAGGAAGTCTGGTGACTTGGACACAGGATACGGACACCCTTGTGCAGGTCTCCAGTGAGAACACTAGGGTGCTTTCCACCCTGGGGACCCTGCTGGCCCCGGACTACACGGAGCAGGTGCCAAGCCTCTCGCCTCAGAGGACAGGTGACTCCATGTTCAGGCCTCACTGCACATGTCCCCTGGCCCAGACACTTGACCGCTACCTGAAGGCAATGTGTCACCTCAGTGGCTAAAACAGCACTTCCCAGAGAGAGAATGCTCAGGTATACTACAGACACTAACACTCTACCGGCCTTCCTGCTGTAAAATCTAGAAATACTGGATAAAGTACGACAAATATCTTCTCAAATACAGAACCTAGTCTGCAAGAAAGTTAATAGAAATCACCAGTTGGCCAAAAAAAAAGCAAGGTAAGCAGCAGCTCACACCACTACCATCAGGTTTGAGCGGTCCTAGGATGCGCCCAAGAGTTTCCGTTCAAAAGCTCAGGAGTGAAGACTCGTCCGGGCTCCATGGAGGCACAGGACTGACGCTGGACCCTCGAAGGCCTCTCATCAGGGTGCAAGGACAGACGAGGAGAAAATGCCCCCGTCAAATCACATCAAGAAAACGTCCCGGCTGCCAGAGCTCCAGGTGGGCGGGCTGGGACCAGGCCCCAGGGTGCATGGGACCACAGGCCGCCCTCCCCTGGGCGGTGGTGAGACGCAGCAGTGACCTGAGCACGCAGCATCCACACGGGCCCGACCACACGCTGTGCGCAGCGAATGGCGCAGAGCCTGCCCGCTGCCACGAGCAGCTGCGAGGCCCAAGTGCACGACAGGTGCGCACGGGACGGCCGACGGGACGACGCCGAGACCGGATGAAAGGGCGACGCAGACCCCGGGCCTCCTGTCTCCAGACAGCGTTCGGGGCCTCCGCACAAGAAGGAGCCGTCGCAAAGTCAGACTGGCTGTGTACAGAAACCAGCCTGCCCCCGCGGACCTGGTCAAGACGAACACCGCGAGGGGACGTGACAGGAAAGGCTCCTCACCTCCAGGACACTGTCCCGAAGCGCCGGCCCCCGGGCTGACTGTAAGGGAAACACTGGGCACGCCCAAACTGAGACGTTCTGTCAAATCACCCGGCCAACACTCCCAAACTCGCAGGGTCACGAAAAAAACCGAGACTGAGAAAGTGTCCCAGCCAGTGACTAGAAACCGAGACTGAGAAAGTGTCCCAGCCAGTGACTAGAAACCGAGACTGAGAAAGTGTCCCAGCCAGTGACTAGAAACCGAGACTGAGAAAGTGTCCCAGCCAGTGACTAGAAGAAGGCCAGGAAGAGGTGGCAGCGAGCACGGAGTGGCAGGGACGCTTCTCGGCTGGCCTCTGCACGGAGCTGTGACTCTTAGAACCACAAGGCTTCCCAGAAATAAACCATTAAAACCAAACCAAGATGTGGAGCAGAAACACGCAACAGGACGCGTGAGCCGGCTCAGACCGTGTGACAAACGAGGGGCGGTCCCCAGGACGGGGTGGGGGAGGAAAGAGCTCACTCACCTCGGTCACTCTGCTCAAGCCTCCCGGCCGGCCGCCCGTGGAGCACTAAGGGAGAACAGAACATCAACATGGGGTCCTGTTCATCGGCATGCTTCTCCTGAGGCAAGGGTGACCACTGTCACCAACGCTTCCGCGTGCACACTACATGTTTAAGTAAAAACGGTGTAGACGCCTTAGAGCTCCCTGCTGGAGGCGAGTCCACAGGTAAGGAAACCGGAAGTGAACCCTGTGGCATCAGAGAAGAATCAGAGGGATCAGGATCACGACCGTCTTCTTGAACTCGCGGGCCTGTGAGACCGTCCCATGACCAGGTCTCACGAAGGAAGGCCCACCCGGCCAGCCGCTGAAGTGAGGAACTCCTCGGAATGCACGTGACGATGTGGTCAGGTTGGTTTGGGGGCTTCGTGGGGGGTGGGTTAAGAGAAAACTGGTTTTTAGTGAAAGATGTCTGCCGAGTTGAGAACTGACGTTAGAACACATCTCCTGCATTTCCAGGCGCTCTCTGGAAATCAGTCCTCCGTTCTGAATTATCTATAACTCGTGGGGATGCAGGCTCACCCCTGATTATGAAAATACATCTTCATAAAACTTTTACAGTTGTGCTGTTCTAGTTACAAATAGCTCCGACTTTTCTAGGACATAATTTCACTTTGTTTAAGCAAGAATTCATTAAAGAAGCTATAAATAGCCTTCAAATATTTAGCCATGAATAGGGGGTGGACTGGCATTGATGGCTTATTTTAGTACTAATGCAGAACACTTTGTGAAAGCCACATTTTAATGTGCATCAGGCTAACGATGAACACTTGCAGTGTAATTTTCTGTTAGAATAAATTTCTGTATTTAAAGGAGTCTTGCAAAAAGTAAACACATTATTTCAATTATTTACTGATAGGGAAGTAGCCTTAGAGAATGGAAGTGTTGGGAAAATCAGAACACAAAATTTCTTATTTTAAAAATCTTTTTTTTTTTTTGACAGAGACAGAGTCAGAGAGAGGGACAAACAGGAAGGGAGAGAGATGAGAAGCATCAATTCTTTGTTGTGGTACCTTCGTTGTTCATTAATTACTTTCTCATATGTGCCTTGACTGGGGGCTACAGCAGAGAGAGACCCCTTGTGCAAGCCAGCGACCTTGGGATCAAGCCAGTGATCTTTGGGCTCAAACCAGCGGCCATGGGGTCATGTCTATGATCCCACGCTCCAGCCAGCGAACCTGCGCTCAAGCTGAGACCTTGGGGTTTCAAACTGGGGTCCTCTGCGTCCCAGTCCGATGCTCTATCCACTGTGCCACTGCCTGGTCAGGCTAAAAATCTTTTTTTAAGCATGATGACAACCTTTCTTTCTCTCCCAAAATATAACACCAGTTGGAACTACACCAGGAAATACCTGCTGGTGGAACTGCAAGAATTTGAGGACGCGCTATACAGTGCGTGTAGCACATGTGAATTAAAGACATTTCCACATTTAATCCTGAATCATAAAATTCACATTTTCCAGACCAAGTTTCATAAAATTTTTACTTGAAAAAAAATGTTTTACAAAATACCGTTCTTCCAATCAAAGAAACTTTCCCACAGGCTACAGGGAGCTTTCTGCGGTCGATTAGAGAAGGACAGTCACAGGAGGGAGGGTATTTAATAGCCACCTTGCTGCAAAATCTACACGTAGATTTTTTTAAAGTGCCTTTAAAATGCTAAAGCAAGTAATACAATACAAGTAATTGTTGAATCTATCTCAAATTTTAAAAGTTTCTTCAAAACGGTCCGTGTGGTTTGCACATCACAGCAGGGACAGAGGGCTGTATCTAGTCGGAAAGACAAGAGGACGCACAGGAGCAGTGTCCTGGGAGTGGGAACCGGAAGGCCCGCTGCATCGCAGGGAACCTGGACGGCAGCTGATGGTGCTCAGAGACTGACACTGAGCTGGACAGGAAGGTTCACGGGGACTGGGGTCTTTGGATACCACTGATGGGAACGAGAACCCGCTTCCAGACTAACCGAGGGCGCCTCATTTCACACCATGGGGAACACGCCTGTGGTGCGGATTCCAAGCAAAGAATGCAAAACTGGCTGTAGCACGAGTCCCACCACCAGGAGCCTATGTTTTCTGCTGCAGCCGGGCAGCTTTGAACTTGGACATCCTCTTTGTCACTTCTTCCGGCGCTTCTGACGAGACTTCCTTCCGCTCGGGAATTGTGGGCAGCGCGGGGTGAGCCGTGGCCAGGTGCGGGGCTGGGCACAGCGGTAGAAATTCTTTTTCTATCACAGTCCCAGAAAAAGCCTGGAAGACAAAAGTCGAGCGTGGGGTAAGTGCAAAGGAGAGCCCACAAAAGCCTTTATCCCCAATCTGTCGAGTACACCTCTTTTCATTAAAAGTAAATTAAAGATTTCTGCATAAAAAGATAAAACATCAAAATACACATTGTTCAGAGAAATCAAACACCATTAAAATCTCTCAATCACACCACCAAATACAAGTCCATTTTTACAGTACACACAAGAAAACAAATGGGAAAATAACTTTTCGTTTACCAAAAGCAGGTAAATACAGGCCCTGAACTCTCCCTCTCCCTCCGTGTCCAGCCCACTTCCTGGAAAACCAGGTATGAAAAGAACGACTGCTGCTGGCGGTGAGCGGCCGCTGCTGAGCATGCGCCGTGCCCCCCCCCGTCCCCCCCCCCGTGCACCCCCCCCCCGCGCGCGCAGGGTCTCGGTGTGTCCTGAGGGAGGCGCTCTGCACACCTCGCCTGCTGTCCTGAGGGTGGGAACTGGACACGACCTGCCCTGCGACACGGCTGGAACAAGCGGTCGTCTCTGTACTTTCTGCACTGAGCTCAGGGACGGAGTCACCTGACCGGCAGCGTGTGTGCCCGCTAGCCCGCCCGTGGTCAGGTGCGCCCGGCCCGCCCGGACAGAAGCACTGCGCACAGGACGCTGGAAACGTGACCAGTTCTCCTCACACCTCATTTTACATGAAGATCTATAAAATCCAATTGTCATGATTTTGTAAAAGATTTCTGGTATTTGGGACCCCCCTTCATCGTCTAAGAACTCATCACGTACAAAGCAAAACCTGACATAAACGTTCACGTACACCTCGCTGCCTTCTGTACACCACGGGCAAAAATCAGTTTAGACAATGCGCCACCCACTTAAATAGTGTTTCTTATAAATTATTAGTTATCGAAAAAGTATAAGCCTAGAATTATTTCCTATGACTTCTGAGAATATATATATATAAAGTAAAGCTACAAGATAATGCTATTACCCAGGACTTAACTTAAATAAATAAACATGAAATAGTTTAGACAATAAAATGGCCGATTCCTAGGCCACACCTGGAACATACCACCTGCACTCTGAACACAAGGAGAGCAAGGCCTCTTTCAGAGAAGTATCATTTCAATGCCCACACTCCATGACAGGGAGGGACAAGGAGTGGCATGCCAGCTGAGACGAGCAGCCAGCACCTCCCCGGGAGCGGAGCGGAGCTGGTCAGGGCCCCGGAAAACGGCAGGGACACACCTCCGGCGGCCCCATCTCCCGCGGACTCTCCTCCTCCTCTTCCTCCTCCGCGATGCTCTCGCCGGCGTCGCTGCACGCGGCCTCCTCTCCGCTGAGGCTGCGCAGGAGCCCCCGGCGCTCGTCCGGGTCGGCGGCGCTGCTCTCGCTGGTGTCGCTGCACACGCTGTCCTCCCGGCTGCGCGACTTCAGGATGGACTTCCGCGGGACGTACTCCCCGTTCACGAGGTCCACGAAGACTCTGCGCACACAGCACGCTCACCTTAGGGCTCGCTGAGAAGGTCACACGCGGCTGTGCACACCGTTCCCACAAGCTAACCTAAAACGTTTCACTCAAACGGCTAAAATTTTCACTATTAAAACAACTGCATAGCCTCAAGTGACATACTTTATACGCTTTTGAAAAATATAACCTAATAAAACACAGCACCCTATTCATAAACATGCTCTGGGTGACCATAGCTTGATTTGACAAAATTCTACGTATAATTTACTCCTACTTAGAAGAGGTGAAATCTTTGCAATTTTATAAATACATGTTGTGAACACAGCTGGCACGTGCCTGTGACTCGGTCTCAACAGGAGCTGGAGCTGCTCTGTCCCTCAGCTGCGCGAGGCCCCCACCTGCCCCCCATCGCAGCCCGCAGGAACACCCCTCTCGTTCCTGGACTTGACACACACACGGTTCAGCATACCGAGCGGGGATGTTTCGAAAGCCCTGGCAAAGGGCAAGGGGCAGACGGAGATGCCCGCGGGGCTCCGGCCTGGGGAGCCCCGTGCGGGGCTGCCGCTGCAGAACACGGGGTGCCAGCGCCAGCCGCGGGGCCAGCGTCCATGCAGGCGGCCGCCCGGGGCCCCTCACCTGTAGATGTCCGCAGGCGTCCGGATGGTCGGCAGCTCTGGGGTGGGGTGGCCGCCACCACAGCTGTTCTTCCGCTTCCGTTTGGCTTCCTCCTTCTTTTCACTGAATTTTAAAGTGGTATTTTTTCCAGTATTTATTCGAACCTAAAAATGTTCACAGCAAAAAATTACGACCCTTTATAGAACTTGAGTCAAGGAGGAAACCACGGCCAGTGGTGGCTCAGTCACCAAGGAAACACCAGTGAGAGGCGCCGTATTTCTCCCCACGGGAGTGAGGCGCGGTGCCCAGGGTTCAAGTCCTTACCTGACCTCAGCACACTGGGCGGCCCCCTTAACTTCCAGCTTCTTTAACAGCCCGCCCTAACCTTCAGTGACTCCTCTTATACAAAAGCAAAAGATAGGCACAGCCTCTTCTGACTGTGCCGTCTGGAGTCGGTACTACGTGTGGCGCTCGCTGAGGACTCGCCCGGCAAACGTCAGTCAACACACGCAGTCCCGGATGGTCCCCCACCCCCAGCTGTGTCAGGTGCTCGCTGCTCGGACCCCCTTTCCCGCAGACACGGTGCGCACACGTGCACACTCGGTGTGCATCGCCTGTCCGTGCTGCCGCCTCCGGGCCAACAGCAGGCTGCGCCAGGCGAGGTCTGGGACAGGGGCGGTCACACAGGCATCCCCCATGCCCACAGGGACTCTAGATGCTGTGCTGCTGTAAGCTTTTCCATCGCCCTGTTACTGTGATACACATTTTGGACTTACATCATGCATTTCAAAATAAAGGACACAACTGTAAAAATATAAAATTTAAGCCATAAAAGCAGTCTTAGATAATGCTTAAGTATTTGAAGTTTTAAAAATACTTCCAATTTTTAGAAATCAAACTAAAAAATAAAACCAGCCTTGTTCAGGGTTCATGTGGTGTCCTTACGTCCCTACTGGGCATCTATCCTGTAACGACTGGTCTCCCCAGAGCACTCCTGAAATATGTCCTCTCCCGGCCCCGTCTAACCCACAGTAAGAAGACATGGAAAGCCCGAAGAATCCAAAACAAACTTTTTTCTGACTGGTCAGTTTTTCCCACAGAATTCACAAGATGCTCCCTTTAGTCTGCAACGTTAGAATATTTAAAAAACCATGTAATTATTTCACTTCACATTACAGAAGTGATAACTGCAGGGACCTGAGAAATAGCAACTATGTTTTAAACACGTTCCATTAATTATCACAGGCACGCTGGACTGCACAGAGAGGCTGAACGGGGAGCCCCCCACGGGGAGCCCTGCAGGGCCCTGTGGAGAAGGTGCGTGGGAGTGGGACAGAGGTCCCCTGGCCCCAAGGTCCCCGGGCCTCACATGTCCTTGAGAAGACAACACCAGGACAGCCCCCAGGGGCGCAGAGGACAGGGTATGGCGCGGGAGCAGGCAGGGCACAGGCTCAGGGTGGCCTGCCTCCTCGACCCAGAGCTCAGCTGCTTCCATTGACTCTGAATGCCCCACGATGAGGATCAGCAAACAAAGGTCTCTGGACACAAAAGAAAAGCTAAAACCCCGCAGCAGGTCTGCAGTAACCCGGCTCCCAAACGCCAAAATTCTAGGTGATGACACCCGTAGATGTTTCTATTTACTTCATCAGAAAAGAGGCTAACTTTTACTTCCTCTTCAATTTTCCTTCTTGCTCAGGATGTGCCCGTTCCTCTCATGCCCACGTAGAAACAACAACCTGCTGTAACTAAAAAATTTAACTAATGCAATCACTTCAAACATTCTAAATACACCAAAGGCCCACCATCTACTTAACTCCAGCGTCCCTAAGAAAGCTCTCTGAATGCAGGGCAGGGCAGGGCAGGGCAGGAAGGGACAGTAGTGGCCACTCCAATGTGACCCCCTTCCAGACCCCAAACTATTCAAATCCCATTGTAGCTTCAGAGAACAATGGCCCATCCTGGGTAACTATGTATTTAGACTTTTTTTCCCTTTTTTCTTTGTAAAAGAATTGGTCAGAAAGAGAGGCAAAAGATGGTTTCCCACTGGCTCTATTACCCATATTAATTAACCACTGTTAGTATTGTTCTTTTAAAGAACGCCCTGGCCGGTTGGCTCAGAAGTAAAGCGTTGGCCTGGAGTGTGGAAGTCCGGGGTTCAATTCCCGGCCAGGGCGCACAGGAGAAGCACCCATCTGCTTCTCCACCCCTCCCCCTCTCCTTCCTCTCTGTCTCTCTCTTCCCCTCCCGCAGCCGAGGCTCCATTGGAGAAAAGTTGGCCTGGGCGCTGAGGACGGCTCCACGGCCTCTGCCACAGGCGCTAGAATGGCTCTGGTTGCAACAGAGCAGCACCCCAGATGGGCAGAGCATCGGCCCCTGGTGGGTGTGCCGGGTGGATCCCGGTCGGGCGCATGCGGGAGTCTGTCTCTCTGCTTCCCCACTTCTAATTTCGGAAAAATATAAAAAAAATAAAACTAAAGAACAGCATAGGTGATGTGCAATGTTCAAATTATGTGCACAATTAGTAAGTTAAAGGTATACAAACCCTCTTAGGTTCAACAGTATGAGAAAAATATATTGTCGGCACAGAGCTGTCTCCGGCCCCTAAAGCATCATGGGCATTTTCATCTTCGTCCTCATCTTCCTCACTGTGGTAGGAGTGTGAGCCATTCACCGAGCAGTCCGAGTGGCTGTGCACATGGCCGTTGAGCAGCTGTGAGTGGGGACGGTCCCCACGGGCCACAGCCCCCGCCTCCGGCTGTGCCGCAGTCCCGCCCCCACTCGGGTCCTCACGCTCCTCCTCAGAAGACGCCGTGTCCTCTCCGTTTGCGGTCCCAGTCGCAGGCTTACTGTGAAGAGAGAGAGGGACGTAGCAGAACCAAGCACACGAGGGCCTCACGTTTCCCAATTTCCAGTTCACATCAATGGATATAAATTAAGAGTCTGAATAGGATATTTTTTAAACTAGAATTCTAGGTTAATAAAAATTTTCTAAAATAAACAAGAAAATTAGTCCCCACGCCCATTCTGCATACTGTAGTTATACGAATATGAGCAAAATGCATTATTTTCTCAATCTTTGCAAACAGGGCACTGGCCACAGAAAATAAATAAATAATATTGCCAGAAATTTATGAGAAAGTCATAGGAATATGTATCTGTTTAAAAATCAGAAGTTAAAGCCACCGAACATTAACACCTTATTTTCCATCTATTTCTACACTTAGAACATTTTACAAGCATGTATTATTATATATTTTTTAATTTTTTTAATTCATTTTTAGAGAGGAGAGAGACAGAGAGAGAGAAGGGGGAGGAGCAGGAAGCATCAACTCCCATATGTGCCTTGACCAGGCAAGCCCAGGGTTTCGAACCGGCGACCTCAGCATTTCCAGGTCGACGCTTTATCCATTGTGCCACCACAGGTCAGGCTATTATATTTTTTAAAAAAGAATTTATACATGTGCACATAAATACAATTTTGTCTACAAACATACGTGCACATCCTCATGCTTCATTCTACAAAGGACTTGAGGACCTTATAAAAATAACAAAACCACAAACACAACAGAACAAAAACACTATCATGCAAAGAGAGAGATCATGACCAAGAAAAGCACAAGATTCAAAACTGATTTAAAAAATGAAAGCGCATCCGTTGATCAAAAAGACCTAAAAATTTATAGGTTAAATGGTAGAAAAAAATATATATCCTTTGTGCTTCGTGTCCCATTCTACACAGAGACTAGTTACTGCACGTGGCACGTCCTTCAAGCAGTGACACGGGAGCCTGTGCCGGAACCGAGGTCGTGGAGCACTGGGCTGACCGGTGGGCATGCTCGTGCGTGTGCAGACGGCAGTTTGCTCAAGTTCTCGCAGCTCTAACTACCTGACTGATTACAGACCCCTGCCCGATGAACAGGGAAGCTGGCCAAAAGCTCGGATAAACGTCTTACAGGAACAAACTTAAGTCAATTTTTCTTTTTAACAAGTTATTCAAACATACAACACTATCCTGACTGTAGTCTAAAACACACTTCACTTAAAATGCAGCATACAAAACATACATAACTGTGCATTATAAGTCAACTACTGAAAAAAGTGCGCTTAGCTGCAATTATGGAAAGGGATACTGACGACAAGCACGCCGGGGCGCACGTGCTCGGGCACACACGTGCTCGGGCACACACATGCTCGGGCACACACGTGCACCGCCCCACAGGAGCATTTCTAGAGAACCCGCGCTATTTCAGGGTGGCAGGGCCGCTGCCACCTAAGGCGTCATCTTTCCTGGGCTCTCTCTGGGGAGCACACTGCAGTCACTGTGTGTGTGGGGGGGGCAGCAAGCATGTGGACCACCCCCCTGGAAGGACAGTGTGCCCCCAGTACCTCTTGAGTTCACCCAGCAGCTCCTCCTGTCTCTCCAGTTCTTCAAGTCGAGCCCACAGTTCCTTGTCAGCAAGCAAATCCCTGGATTTTACATCATCCGCAAAATCTGTTTCAAAAGTGTCTGAAGTTTTGGGCCTTGAGTGAGGTTTATGAGCAATTCGGTGTTTTGCTATTTTTTTGAAAAAAGAAAAACAGGGCTGTTAGTGGCCAACTTCAAGAGGGCACATGCCCTGACTTCATGAGGCTTTCCTGTGAGGTGAGGGTGCTGAGACAGAGCGGGGCATGATTTCTGAGCAAGCAGGACTCCAGGGACGCACGTCTCTCAGAATCGGGTACGCAAGTGGGGGCCCAGGACCTGCAGGCCGCACTGCCACTCCGGGACATTTCAGAGGTGCAGTCTCGGGGTCTCCCCAGACCTGCTTTCCTGAGTCGCGGGGTTCACGTGCATGTTATGGATGGTGAGGAGCTGCTCAGAGCTTCAAAAAAGCATGAGCATAAATGGTCACTAAGCACCCTGGTCATAACGCAGAACTCAACGCAGCCAGTACCCGCCTTCATCCGTACTCAACGGAACCCAGTCACTACGCAGCCATTAAAGCCTGTCACAGGGGACGCGCAGCCCCAAGGCACTGCCAGGTATGATTCTGCCCCAGGGACAGTCTATGGAGGATAATACCTGGAGAGTTCTACTACAATCTTCTATATGAACATTTCTACCTTTTAAATTGCTTTATGTTATTTGTAATCTTCAGTGAGGGCGGGAGATAGATAAAATCTGAATTCAAACCTATCTGCTTTCATTCAAAATAATAGTTTTACTATAAAGCAAACGAACCCTCTGAAGAAAACAAGAAGGAGTCTGAACTGCTGTCCTGAGACCCAGTGCTAACAGATGACCTCCATCCTGTATTCACTTTCGTTACTTTCCTAAACCTGGAAATGTCAAAATCACGTTTCATAGCCTAGTTTCTGTAACTGTAATTGGTAAAAGAGAATTCACAAGTTCTAAGTTCCCAACTTGTAAAGCACAGGCACCGTGCACTGGTCAGCACAAACCACAACCACACTCGGTCTTTCTGCTCCTGGCCTGCAACACATCTCCTTATCTCCCCTTCTGAGTGCTCCTGAGATGCCACGCCAGCAGAGACGGCATGACTTCTAAATTTACCTCTATCTCAGCCTATCAATTCTCTTCAGAGTTAACTGCTAACATATACTTCATTACAATAGACACTGAAAGTACAGTTTTCTACAGCAGCCAAGTATAAACCGTTTCTGTGCCACTTGAAAGTGTTGTTATTGTCACAGTTTAGGGCTGACATGGCGCTACTGCCTTCACAGACCTACACCCAAACACATCGCCATCCCTGGCAAGAGGGCGCTGCGGCGGGCCTGGAGCACTGCGCGCGGCACGCCCTGCAGGCAACACGAAGCAAGGGCTGACTGCGCCCAGACTGCGCCCACTCTCTCCTCCAAACGCAGCACCTACAGCCATGGTTTCCGAAGGAGAAAAACCAGCAGAAGCAATATTATGACTTTGAGGTCAAAGATCAAACAGGAGCACAGACTATGTGCCTTCTGAATTTTAGATGTTTGGGTCATTAAATAACTGGAAAAAAACTATGTAATCTCACTAAATAGATTAGTCAGAAACCTAGTTTTTCACCCCAAAAGTTATTTATCCATTATTTTCTATTTTAAAATATGTTAACAATTTTACATCAAAATTTTAACAATTATTAAAGTTGGTGGACAAATGGAATAAATGTTCTAATTTTATGAATTAAAAAGTATCATATAATATAATCCTAAATATC